>NW_026460530.1:0-4868 GCF_021730395.1 Mercenaria mercenaria | reverse complement strand
ACTCACCTGGAGGGGATTACTTTTATTTACACTGTCCCATGTCTTTAGAACATGGTGGGGGTAAGAGTGAGGTTGGGTGCGCACCATAAACCGGTTTAAGCTCCCCAGTGGTGTTTTTGCCACTGACCGTTCCAAGGCGGTGCCCCACTGTGTTCCTTTGTTTGTTCGTTTTGTCCTTGTGTGTTGACTTTGTGTGCGCGCGTGTGTGTATGCTTGTTGTTCGTCTTGTCCTTATGTGTTGGCTTTGAGTGTGTGTGTGTGTGTGTTGTTCGTTTTGTCCTGATGTGTAAGCTTTGAGTGTGTGTGTGTGTGTGGTGCACGCGTTTGCGTGTTGGGGGGTTCGTTTTGGGGAGGCTGCGCTTTTGGTGCGTGGCATTCCCTGTTTGATATTTTTCTTTGTTTTTTTTTTTCACGGTTTTGATATTTAACCCTGGTCTGTTCGACAGACTGCAGATCGCCTAAGCTTCCGGGCAGAGCTTAAAAGCATCAGTGTCTCTCGAATTTGGCATTTACGATTCTCACTTATTGTTATTAAAGCGACTAACCCACTCATTGTGATTTGTGAATTTTAAATTATTTTATCACCGAAAGGCAAAATTCCGTCATGGTTTGATATATTTACATGAAACTTAACGGTCGATCAGTTTCTAGTTTCCAGAATTACGAGAACATTCATGTTTTTGCAGTTTTTCCCATGTAATTTTATAAACCGTTGCAACGGTTTATTTTGTAAACATTGATAAATATAGAACCAGTTTAGACACTATCAGTACCTGGGCATCAATAGAGCGCACACGTAACTGGCACACAGTAGCAAAATTGCTGCCCACAGTAAGAATTCTGGGTACAAAAATTGGGTAATTAACGGCGCATTTTCAAATATACGATCTTTCATGCGATGTAAATCATTGTTAGGGTATTTCCAACAGCCTGCAGACAATCGGTCAGGAAATATGACAGCATTTAACTATTATATATTTTTAATCTATTTTAAATGAATGTTATTCAAAATGCGTACTCTGAGGATGGATGTGGTGTAAAATCAATTTTGTACGTATGGTGTCAAGAGGAATGTGCCGTTAGCGACCATGATAAACAACACACAAATCATATGCCAGGGAATACAACACCAGTTATTGTACATCGTGTTGAAGGTGTATATATTGAAGGGTGTAACGTCTTCATCCCATAGATAGGAACCTGCACTTAATTCATTTGACAGTATTGGTGACTCCTTTGCGATCATGGCGTCCATTCAATAGATATGCAATAGAATTATACATAAGCCGGTGCTACAGTAGGGGGCGTGAGAGGTTTTGAATCTTTTATAACCTCTCATGAACAGACTCAATCAAACCGAGTCTGCTATTATTTTTTTTTGTTTTTAGCTCACCTGAGCAATGCTCAGGTGAGTTTTTCTGATCGCTCGATGTCCGGCGTCTGTCGTCCGTCGTCTGTCGTCTGTCGTCTGTCGTCCGTCGTCTGTCAACATTTAGCTTGTGTATGCGATAGAGGCTGTATTTTTCAATTAACCTTTATGAATATTGGTCAGAATGATAACCTTGATGAAATCTAGGCCGAGTTCGAAAATGGGTCATCTCGGGTCAAAAACTAGGTCACTAGGTCAAATCAAAGAAAAACCTTGTGTATGCGATAGAGGCGGTATTTTTCAATTAATCTTCATGAATATTGGTCAGAATGATAACCTTGATGAAATCTAAGCCGAGTTTGAAAATGGGTCATCTCGGGTCAGAAACTAGGTCACTAGGTCAAATCAAAGAAAAACCTTGTGTATGCGATAGAGGCTGTATTTTTCAATTGATCTTCATGAATTTTGGTCAGAATGATTGCCTTGATGAAATCTAGGCCGAGTTCGAAAATGGGTCATCTCGGGTCAAAAACTAGGTCACTAGGTCAAATCAAAGAAAAACCTTGTGTATGCGATAGAGGCTGTATTTTTCAATTGATCTTCATGAATTTTGGTCAGAATGATTTCCTTGATGAAATCTAGGCCGAGTTTGAAAATGGGTCATCTCGGATCAAAAACTAGGTCACTAGGTCAAATCAAAGAAAAACCTTGTGTATGCGATAGAGGCGGTATTTTTCAATTGATCTTTATGAATTTTGGTCAGAATGATTACCTTGATGAAATCTAGGCCGAGTTCGAAAATGGGTCATCTCGGGTCAAAAACTAGGTCACTAGGTCATATCACGTAAAAACCTTGTGTATGCGATAGAGGCTGTATTTTTCAATTGATCTTCATGAATTTTGGTCAGAATGATTACCTTGATGAAATTTAGACCAAGTTCGAAAATGGGTCATCTGGGATCAAAAACTAGGTCACTAGGTCAAATCAAAGAAAAACCTTGTGTATGCAATAGAGGCTGTATTTTTCAACTGATCTTCATGAAATTTAGCCAGAATGATTACCTTGATAAAATCTAGGCCGAGGTCAAAAATGGGTCATCTGGGGTCAAAAACTAGGTCACTAGGTCAAATCGAAGAAAAACATTGTGTATGCAATAGAGGATGTATTTTTCAATTGATCTTCATGAAATTTGGTCAGAGTGATTGCCTTGATGAAATCTAGGTCGATTTTGAATATGGGTTATCTGAGGTCAAAAACTAGGTCACTAGGTCAAATTAAAGAAAAATCTTGTGTATGCGATAGAGACTGTTTTTTTTTAATTGATTTTTATGAAATTTGGTCAGGTTGATTGCCTTAATGAAATCTAGGTCGAATTTGAATATGGGTCATCTGAGGTCAAAAACTAGGTCACTTGGTCAAATCAAAGAAAAAACTTCTGTATGTGATAGAGGCTGTATTTTTCAGTTGATCTTCATGAATTTTGGTCAGAATGATTGCCTTGATAAAATCTAGGTCGAGTTTGAACATGGGTCATCTAGGGTCAAAAACTAGGTCATATCTAAGAAAATGGTTGTTTTATCGCAAGAGACCAATTTTTTGGTCCAATCTTAATGAAAATTGGTCAGAATATTTGTTTCCATGAAATCACTAGGTCAAACGTGTTTTACACTGTTATGGAGTGTTTCTTAGGTGAGCGACCTAGGGCCATCTTGGCCCTCTTGTTTGTTACATTCTATGCTTCCAGGGGATCTTACAGATTTTATTATTGTATTGTTCTATTTTATTAAACTGTCAAATGCATATTATCGGTGCACAGATTATTTTAATCATCGGTTGATTTTCGGTTCATTCCGTACAGTGTACGGAGAGTAACCAGCAATTAAAATGGTATATATTTAAAGCGCGTATATAGATGTACGCAAGTCACGATAGCTCAACGGTCATTTTCAATAGCTTGAAACTAGGAGGTCGTAAGAGCGGGGTGTTTCAATTTAAATAAAGTTTGTGTTGTGTACAAAGAACAAACAAACAAATTCGCTAGATTTATCTCAGGGCTATACCAATTTGTTTTCTATTTCAGATATTGACGAGTGTAATTCAGATTACACTGGTAAAGATAAATGTCAGCAAAATTGTTCTAATACTAATGGGTCGTTTACTTGTAGCTGTAGAAGTGGATACACATTAAATGCTGATAAACATACCTGTGATGGTAAGATAGATACAAACATTTTAGTAAGCTCCTGTAATTTTGTATGATTTCATAACAAAATTCGTCTATTTAGACATAAATTGTAAAGATGTAGTTTACAATTTGGTTAGACATAACCGTTTTTATGGTATTTCCTAACATAATAATAATAATAATAATAATACATTGGATAGCGATAGACACAATTGCAAAGGTAATAATCGTATTTTCTTTTATGCTTCTGAAGACATCTTAGTTATGAGTCAATTGCAGATTTTTAAATGAAATATAGATGTCAAATGTGACGATCGCATTTTTCTTTAAACGTAAAATTTCTAGAATTGATTCACGCTTCTGACTTAAACCATCATTCAGTTATCAAGTTTCGTGACAGGGTCAATTCTGCAAGTAAATTGTGCGGCAGTCGTACTATTAGTGCGGGTTTACCACTAACTAACGGCTATAAAATTTTATAATGGGAATGCATGCAAGGAACAACAGAAAAACCATAGAAACCATAGAAATCTCATTTCCTAATCTGTTATCTTTTGTTTTGAAAATACATGATTACCCGGTAAGTAGAATACACGCAATCTTGTTTTGATTTGCTAACAAGTAAGTAAATATATTATATCATAGTGACCTGATGCTAGCCGGTATAACAATCAAACGTATATACATAGTATATATAAATTTACTGATTATATATAAGCTGCCAGCCCAGTGGACCTATACGTCACCTTAATTATACAAGTTATACTTTTACTTGTAAACCTACTTCTTAATACAGTAGCAATTAACACTTCCTTTCTAATACATCAAGAAATAGAACTGATTCTCTTTCTACATGTAATTGATACACATGTAAAGACTAAAGGGCGTCCTGGGCCGTATTCATAAAGCATCTTAAGTATAAGTTTTGACTTAAGTTGAAGATTTTACTTAAGTTTGTGGTGATTTCAGCTTAAGTCTAAGTAAAAAACTTAAGTCCTATTCATAAAACAGCTTAAACTTAAGATACGTAAGAAATGACTTAAGTCAGAAAACAAAATAGCATCGTGAATACGATTCAAGTGTTGTTTTTCAGATTAAAGCACTTTAAACGTAATTGTGCATGTTGTATCTGTCTGAAATTAATGTTGTTTTTTTTAATGTTTTCGTCCACAATAAAAGCCAAGAATTACTTATTAAGTTGTTTTATGAATAACAAATATACTTAAGTAAAATACATTTCTTACTTAAGTAATACTTAAGTAAATAATCAATGTGTTATACTTATACTTAAGCTGCTTTATGAATACGGCCCC
>NW_026460529.1:0-9693 GCF_021730395.1 Mercenaria mercenaria | reverse complement strand
GATCTTTAGGTCAATAGGTCAGGTGAGCGGTACAGGGCCTTCATGGCCCTCTTGTACTAAGAATTTCAGGTTAATTTTGATGCATTTTCTCAACATCTCAGTTATAACTAAAAGGAATTGATTCAAACTTGAAGTTTTTTACAGTCAAAACCCCTATAATAACACGGGTTCAAAAACACTTTTTCCCCAAATATTTCAAGTTATCCCCCTTTTGCTTAAATTATGTAATGTAATTTTTTAAAAAACGTATTTTTACCTCTCTTATTAATACTTTTGACACGACTCAAGCCTGTCCAATTCTTTATTCTTTTTGGAGTCATTAAACACTCCAGCTTCCTCAATGGGCCAGTTTCCATCCAGTTTTACTATCCACTTCTCTATCCGTTTCAGTTCCGTTTTACACCCCAAACCTTTCTTATCCATTTCACATCCAGTTTTATACCCATTTTCTCTATCCATTTCACATCCATTTTTCTATCCCCCTTTTCTTACCAGTTTCGTATCCAGTTTTACTATCCACTTTCTCTATTCATTTTCATTATCCATTTTTACACCCCAGCATCGAAAAAGTCGGGGTGCTATTCCTGGACTGCTCTAGTTTTTCTTTTTAAATCGTTTTCAGTTCAACTAGCACAAAGTGCTCATTGGAGCTTATGGATCATTGGGGGTCTTTCATCCAAATCATCCAAAATTTCTTTCTCCTTTTAAAACCTTATGCCTATTTCAACCCAAACTTACGGTTTTTTCTTCTTTGGGGGTCTTTTTAGATTTCAAGACACTTTATAGAGTAGCAAATCTTTTTGAAAATGGCAAGTCAAAGGAGAAACTTTATAAATTTTTCCCCAGAAAACTTTTAAAAACTCCCTAAAATTTTTTTCCTTTGGGGGATCTTACGAAAAAAACAACAACAAACAAAAAAACAAAAAACAACCATAGGCCCCGGCAAATTTTTTTCCTAATATAGTTATAGGGAAAAATTTTGGGAAGACCCTTTTCTGAACTCTTGCCCATTTTTAAAAAAATTTACACGAAGTTTTCTTTAGTTACCATTTCCCATTTCCCTTCAGATCATTCTTTTGCTTTAAAAAAAATGGTTGGAGGGGGAGAGGGCAGGAGTGGGAGGGGGGAAGGGTAGTTAGGGGAGTTGGGAAGGGTGTGGCTAGTGTGGAGTGGGGAGGGGTAGATTATGGGGATGGGAAGGGTGTAGGTAGTGTGGAGTGGGGGAGGGGTGGTTAGTGTGGAGTGGGGAAGGGTGTAGGCTGTGTGGAGTGGGGGGGGGGGTGTTTATGTGGAGGGGAAGGGGGCAGGCTGTGTGGAGGGGAGAGGGCGGCTGTGTGGAGTGGGGGGGGGGTAGGTTAGGGGGGAAGGGGGTAGTTAGTGTGGAGGGGGGGAGGGGGGTTAGTGGGAAGGGGCGGTAGTGGGGATGGGGGGGGCAGTAGTGTGGATGGGGGGGGGGTAGGTTATTGGGAGTGGGGGGGGGGGGTGGTTATGTGGAGGGGGGAAAGGGGGCGGGCAGTGGGGTGGGAGGGGGAGGCGGGGTGGAGGGGGGGAGGGGGGGTGTGTGAGGGGGGGAGGGGGTGGGTTGTGTGGATGGGGGGGGGCAGGTAGTGTGGAGGGGGGAAGGGTAGGTTATTTTCCCGTATTGAGTATAGAAAATTTTGAAAATTTTCAGCTTTGAAACAGTGGCTTGATTTGAAAATAATTTCAAACTGTTCTTTGTAGGGCCATTACCAATACCTTCAAATAATTTTTTCTTTAAAAAACTCATGACTCTAGGGTGTGGTAGTTTTCAAAAGGCTTCCCAAAAATTTGTTAAAAATTTCTCCTTTTTTGTTCTTGGCTGGCCTCTTAAAATTTCCTTCACGCTATTTTGATTTAAAAAAAAAGGTTACCGGGCGCAGGGCATTTTTCTCTATGTCTTTAATAAAATAAAAATTTCCCCTAAGCTCTAGCTCTTTTCAAATATTTTGCTGAAAAATTCCTTTGTTTTTTTAAAGAATAAGATGCCAAAAAAGGGAAGTTTCCCTTTGTTTTGTAAAGAATAAGACTGCCAGGGAGGGGCAGATTTTCCTTGTTTTGTTAAAAATAAGCGCCGGGGATGGGGCGTTTTCCTTTTTTTGTTAAAGAATAAACTGCCAGGGAGGGGGCAAGTTTTCCTTGTTTTTTTAAAAAGAAAAAAGACTCCCGGGGATGGGGAAAGTTTTCCTTGTTTTGTTAAAGAATACTGCCGGGGGATGGGAAAGTTTTTTTTGTTTTGAAAAGAATAAGACTCCCGGGGAGGGGGCAATTTTTCCCTTTTGGGAAAAAATTGTAAATCGTGAAAAGTTACTTGTTTGATTAGAAAAAAATTTCACTACAGTTTTCTGGGGGTATCCGTTTCTTTCCCTTCAAGTCACATTAATTTGTTGGGTTTTCCTATGTGACTGTGTAAAACTTTAATTCAAAATCTTCTCTTTGAAACGCTGACCAAAATTCAAAATATTGAGGACAACAAACTATATCCGTATAAGTACTTTTTTTCTGCGGGCCCCAATTCTGCGATTTTTAAAAAATGGGGGGTTTTTAAATTTCTGCGTACCTTTTTTCTGCGATGCCTTCCTTCTCACGTTGAGGGAATTTATTTCTGCGGTTCGTATTCAACTTTTTTCATTTTTTCGATAGAAAATACGTTTTTTGTTGTTATTTTGACATTTTTTCGATTTCCCGGTTTTAAAAAGTAAAAATTTGAGGATATGATGTAACAAACTATAATTTTAAAAGGGGAAACTGAAACCAAGCAAAAATGACAAAAGCACGATTTTAACAGTGGGAAAAACATAAAGTTTTATTCAGCAAAATACTTTACTGCATACAGCTATTGGGTAGACATCGGTGGGTTTTACCGGAAAGTTTTGGGTGGATAAAAAACCCTATGAAAAAATAAAGAACGAAACTTACAATAAGGTGTTAAAAACCTGAGAGTCTATTTTAAAAGGCGTCACTTTAAAAGTCGTTTTTCATGCTTTTTCAGTGAAAAATTTAAGGTTTAAAAGATGGACGGGCAGGCGTTAAATTACGAGGCTATTATATAGTATGACCGAAAAAAAGTAAGAGAGGATTATGTTCATTCATTGTTGCAGGTCTTTTTTAAAAAACCATTATACCTCCCTACATGAAAAAATGCCTGAATTATTTTTTTGCAAACTTTCATCTGGCATTGAAAAGGGTATGATAATTTTTTTTAAATCACGCCTTTTTAAAACCCCAGCAGTTTACCTAAATATGACAAACGCCAGACAGATATTAAAAAAATTAAAAAGAATACAATAGATTGTTTTGTCACATAATTTAAACTGACAGCTGACTGTTTTTTTAAAACCCGGGCTTTATAAAATATTTAAACAAGTCACTGAAAAAAAAAAAAAAGGAAAAAAAAAAATCCCTTAAAGGGTCCAGAAAATTTAGGATCTCTATTGCAAAAAAAAAAAAAAAACCAACACAAAAAAAACACGGTTGTGTTAACACTGTCTAAAATTGTACAATATAAAACCATCCCATTCAAACCATCAAAAAACGTAAAAGGGTGAACAAAATCAAACAATGTCGATAATTTTTTTAATTTATTCAAAACAAAACTAATACACTGTTCTTTTATTTCCGTAAGTTTCATTTAATTTTAAAACTTTATTCTTCTGCTTTAGGCTACATGGGGGAAAAAAAAGCCGATAACCTATCGGACATTATTTTATACTTAACCGAATTACAATGGGGCCGTGTCATCGTATAAGGAAAAATATAAATTTTTTTTCCCCCCAGCTTTTTTGCTCTCTTGTGAAGTTTCATTATATTAGCTTAAAAAAAATTTTCAGCCAAAAAAAACCCAAAGTTTTTTCCAAAAATCACTATTTTTGTACGCCATATTTTGTCCAAGACGGGGTTTAAGCCTTAAATTGGCTGAACATATATAGTCTTAAAACGCTTTTTTTTTCAAAAAACCCTAAGATATTACTCAAATTCACCACAAGTGCGGAATAGACAACCACACTAAAAAAAAACTTTTTTTATCAACGTAAAAATATAGAAAAAATTTAGTGTTTAGTAAAATTTTTTTTTGTTAAAAAAAGCTTTTTTTTTAAAAAAAAGTGGGAAAATTGCTTTTTTTTTCATCTAAAATGAAACAATACTGCTATTTTTGCTTTTCAAACAAAAAGTATTTTCCCTGGCCATGGATTCAAGTTCTCTCCAACTATTCATGTCAAAATGTAACAAAAAAGGTTTTGATACTGCACACCGGTCTCTGCTAAAATGGAATAAAAGTATCTAAGGATATTAAAAGATCTTCAGATTTCACACCACACAGGTGAGGAGATTCTAAAGGTCTTTCTGGTTAGAAAAAGGGTAAAGGAACAAAATGCATTTGAAAGATGTAAAACACCTAGCGAATTCTTTTAAAAAGGCAAATTAACCGGGCACCATTTGTGAAAAAATTTTTCGTGGTAAACGAAGTCTAATCTAAAAAACAATTTCCTATCTTTAAATCTGGGTGTGTTTCAGGCTATCAAGTGCACATAAGAAGTACAAAAGAAATTTTAAAAGTAATAAAACAAAATCCAATATAATTTCAAAATATACTATGTTTAAAAAGGGTTTCCTGGGGTCCTCATTTTCTAAATACCTTGGTTTGTTCGGGCAACTACAGAAAACAAAAATATTAAGCCAAACAATGTCGGGTTTTAAAATGACTGATAGTGAGATTTTACTAGGAAATGTATTGAATTTCCCCCTTGGGTCCAGAAAAGAAAAAACTAAATTTTTAAATTAACAAAAATTAAAGCGTAACAGATCCTTAATGCATGTTTGCCCAAAAATGTTACTTTTTCTCCGCAACTGCCAGGGCCTATCCAGGAAAGATTGTAAGACTAAATCATGGGCTTGCTGACACTGTTATCCTAAAAGCTAGGGTAAAAAGGTGTAAAACGTCACGGCTCTTCTGTTATCAGACACCTTTTAAAACAATACTTCGACAATTGCGTAAACTAAGTTACATATCGCGAGCAAGACGCATCTTTTGAACACGCCATTTTGGTCAAAAATTTATACAAATTTACACTATTCAAGGGGCTCACTGACCCCCCAACCTGACTTTTCTGACCCCACACCTAAAAAAATCATCTTATGCAAGATGTGATGTTAGAATGAATAAAGATGTTTTAAAGTAAAATTTTTTGTGCTGCCCTTTGGCGCTGAGCCCGGACTGCACAATAAAAAGTTAATTAACCCCACAAATGTAAAAAAGCCTTTTGTAAGTTTGTATATAATAGTGCTATATTTTTTCAAAAATATTTACAAAAATAGTAAACACGTAACCATAGAAACAGTCCTTGAAAGAAACCCCTAAATTTGGCCTGGCATTGGTCCCCCCCATTTTCCTTTCATTTTTTTTGAACGGGGTTAATGCTCAAAAGTTCCCGGGGTTTCCACCAAGAAAAGGGCACATATCGACCGGTAGGGCCTTCGGGTTTTTTTTTAAAATATTTTTATGGGTGACCATAAGTCTGTGCACATATATTTTTTTCTGACAGTTTCTCCAGGCATTTGGGTTTTTTTTCCATAGCAGGATTTTTATTTATGTCATACAAAACCCAAACCATTTCCCACACCTTTTTTCCCCCCCGGGAAGAATTATCATTTATTTTTTGCTTAATTCTTTCAAAAAAACAATTGTCGGGGGTTATGTGCCATGTTTACAAAAAATTTTTTTTTTTGCAGACGACAGAAAATTTTAGTAATTCTACCGGGGGGGGCAATTCTATAGGTTAAACACACTAAAAAGCCCCACAAATTTCTATATAAAATGACAAGTTTTCACAAAGCTCAATACACACCTAGACCCATTTTTAAAATTTTTGAACTTAATTTTCTGTAGAGCAACATTTTTTCTGTAAAAATATCCAAAGAAAAGTAGGGGGCATGTTTGATGCAAGAAAAAATTTTTGGGCAAAAAGGACACACCATAATTTTTACCTGAAATGACAATCACAATTTTGGTAGGGGTTATAATAAATTTCACATGTTAAATCATTTTGGGGTCTTTTTTCAACATGCAAATGCCCAGTTGTCAAGTATAGGGGATGCAAAGATTTCAACCCAAATATAGCAATACTTCAAGGGAAAAATCTTCTTTCGCAAAAAAAACTGAAACTATTTGAACCGCCATTATACGACACCATTTTTCATAGGTGCTCGGCTATTTAGTGTCGTAGCCTTTCATAAAGTTAGGGCAAAATTTTTTGCGGATTTTAAATCTGCGTCTTACTGTACCCCCAGAAAACGCAGAAATAAAGTTCCCCGAAAAGAGTACTTATCGGGGTTTACCTCCCCCTTAGCTCAGTAGGTAGAGCGTCATTACGATGCGGGGGCGCGAGTTCGATCCATGGGCGGGCATTTTTTCTCCTGATATTGATAAACGACATTTTGTCTGAAACATTAGTCCTCCACCTCTGATTCATGTGGGGGGAAATTGGCATTACTTGTTTTGGAAAAGGTTTTTACTGGTACAGAATCCAAGAACACTGGGTTTGTTAACTGGCTGCGTTACTGACTGAATACTGTTGAAAAATGCGTTAAACCCAAACAAACAAAAATTGAAAGTTCGAAATGAACGATAAAAATTACGTAACAGAAAGACATAAGTAAACAGTAACACTGATACAGAAGAAGGCATATATAACAGAAAACGCCCGAAGAAGGCTAATAAACAGTAACACTGCTGCATGACACCCCTTTATAAACAATTCCCTGAAAAGGGAAAGAAAATAATCAATACCAGACGCAAGGACTTTGTAATTTGTTGCCCGCTGGGCAACCACCTTTTTTTGCTCCACTAATGGAGAAAAGGGAATGCTATTCGATCACCCTTTTCACAGCGTGATTTTCTTGTTAAATTTTTTGGCAAATTTTTTTTTTTCTTTTTTACTATTGTTGATTTCTTTTAACTTTACTTTTAAAATTGCTCGCATCAAAAAATGATTGTGCAGAGGTTGGCCAAAATAGGCACAAAATCACATAACTTCCCTTGGTTTTTCCACAATAAGGAAATGGTAACATAGAAAATAGTTACTTCTGTTTGATGGGAATACAAAAGCATTGGGAAATTTGGAGTGAAAAACCCGCAATAAATGGGTGCATAATTTAAAAAGAGGAAATAATAATAGGTACATGTCAATTTTTACAGAATGAGAATGTCAAAAAAAAAAACATGACTCTTTGATAACGCCGTTTTGCCTGTTTGCGGCCCTCTAGAGGTATCTTCATACGCATGTGATTTTGGTTCAAAACGGTTGAAAAAAGTGCCATTCAAACCCCTGTTTTTGTGGCTGGAAATTTTTTCTCTTTTAACACTTCTGTTGATCCGGTTGGGAAAGCATGAAAAAAAGCATTAGTGTCCTTGCCTATATGAAAAAATTTTAAAAGTAACTTTGGTTTGGGCCTGATTTTAATGGAAAATTCAAAAATAAAATTTTCAAATTTTTGTTATTTTGCAAACTAATGGGTTTTAATTTGATAGAATGGGTGGGTTGGGATAGAAATCTGGAAATTAATTTAAAATTTTTTATTAAATTTTGAAATTGCTTTGTTTGGTTAAAAAACTTCACATGCTTGAAAAATGTGAAAATCCTACTTTAGATACTATTTCGAAAAATTTTTTTAATTTGCGTTTTTTATGCATAAATGCTTTTTTAAAAATTTTATGTTTTAAACCGTTTGTGGAAAACAAAAGGTGTATTTCAAAGTTGCCATGGATTTTTAGAAATTTTAGCTGCGGGCCGAGGAAATTTTGACCTAAGTGGGGATTTATTGAGCCGGCCAGACAAAAACCAAAATGGGGTTTGCGATCAGGTGGATCCGACCAGCCCGCGCACGCGCAGTCTAGTCGGGTCCATGCTGTTTACTTTAAAGCCTACTGCAATTAGAAAACCATTACGAACAGTATGGATTTGACCCGACGCGCGGGTGCCACCATGTATTTTCCAATGGGGAGGGGGCATATTTTTTTCTATTCTTGTTTAAAATAAATTGCTCTTTTGGGTACTTGAATTTCACAGTACACACAGTCTGAATAGAAAAAGTGTAATCATAATCTGCAAGAAAAAACCGTTTCGGACTTTAAATTCAGATCTCCTAAAATGGGATTTTTCAATAGATTTGGAAGGAAAACAGGGAGATTTTCACCCTAGACTTGAATATGGGTTTCCTTAAATCTAAATTTTAGCATAAGTCTTATATTTTCAGTCCTGAATTTATTTTACTTATTCTGTTGGATTTCTTATATTTTCAGTACCCAAAAAAATGAAAGGGGGCGCTTGAAAAGTTGGTTTGTCGCAAATGGGATTTACCCCTTTAGTATATATAAGTCTACAAATTCCAATTTTGACTGAAGACAATTGTTTTGGGTTTGGGGAAAGGAAAAAAATTCTTTGTAAATTTTTTAAAAAAATACTTTTCGTGATACTTTAAAATTTAATAGACTTCGTTTAAATTGCAACGGCAATTTTAAAGACAGTTAAAAAAAGAATTATATTTGGGAAAGCATTATTTCAGCCAGTTTTATAATGACTGCTTTGAAGCGTGGGGGTAGTGCGAAACATTAGTAATCTGTTCTTTTTAAATTGGACAGGGTTTTGTTCATAAAAATGGGACAGAACTGTATTTCCCAAATGGGAATTTTTGGTCAATTACAGCTATTATTAGCTGACAATTTTTACATATAAGACTTTTTAGCCACCGTCCATAGGGCAAGGGAGCGGGCAAGGGGGCTTTTGTGATCTAACAAATTTTCTACAATGCACAATTCGATATAACACGATAGTCTTAATAATTTTTTGCATTAAAAACAGATTATCTTTTATGTACATCTGTTAGGAATTTTCTTTTTTTTAAGAAATTATTTAAGGTAGGGGAGTTTTTTCCAAAAAACCACAAGAAGTTCAATTTTTGCACAATTTGTGTCTCCTTATGATTGAGGAATATTATAGAAAAAAGGGGCAGAATATGTAAGGATTGGATGTTCCTGCTGAAAAAAATTAGGGAAACGAATCAATATTTAAGGTTTTACTGAAAAAAATTTTACAAGAGTTATTCTGTTTCTCTGGCACCGCTTTTGTCTTCATTTTAAATCTGAAAGTTCCTGAACTTCTCTTCGTTGGTTAAATTGATGGCTTAAATTTATGAAAAAAAAATAATTCCTCCAAAACAAGCATCTAGAAATAAGACCATAAAATTTTATACCATCTTTTCCCCATCATGCCCTCAATTAAATAAATTTTTTGGGTTAAGTTTTGAAATTGTTTTTCCTGAAAAGCTTTTAATCCCTGTGATTGATCCTGTTTTATTAAATTTTATGGATACCAAACACTACATGTAATTAGCTTTTAAGATTAACAGGTAAAAGTGTCTGATTTATGCCCATCCATAATGCCCTTCTTCTAGGGATTTTTAAATTGATTGGCAAAAGTTTTTGACCGTAATGGGGCAATTAGTCATGTGCAAGACTCAGACCTAAGTACCCAAGGGCAAGGGCACCTTAGAGGTTCAGTTTCTAATTTCATTTTTCTGCCATCATCCCTAAGGGGTTTTTAAATTTTTAAAAGTTCCCTTTAATAATTTATGGTCATCGTAGACCAACATCCCCAGTCAAAGGTCAAGTCCCAGTTG
>NW_026460528.1:0-4156 GCF_021730395.1 Mercenaria mercenaria | reverse complement strand
GATCACCATCGTGCCATCGAACTTTTGCGTGCAACTGATGCTCAAAGGCTGTCGCATATTCGCCTTCTTATGTGAAATCTGCGTAAACAACAAAATCATATGCGCGTATATCAGGTCATAACATAAGCCTCAGTACTTAATCCATTATGTTTTTCATTTTTAACATTTGTTTATGCATATCAGACAAGAAGGCAATAATATTTATTTTGTTGGGTTTAAGGTCGCACCGACACATTTATACGTCATATGGCGACTTAGAAGGCAATAATACGACAGCGTTATGGTCATCGTGTTATCGCTGTCGAATTAGGGACACGCAATGTTCACGACAGTAAGATGGCACGATGGTGCTGAGAAGACAACTCGACGGTGATGATATGACTCTACGATCTGGTGGAATGGAGTGAATTTTTTAATGTGCATAAAGCAGGCGTACGTCAAACAAGTACGACTGACGTAACACGTGAGTGATGTGTATAAATGTACAGAAAGATGTCCTTTTGAGATAAATACACGATAAATATACGTAGTTTCTTTGTTGTTTGTGTATAACAAATATACACAACACAGCAGGTATATAATAATGTACATGTTTTTGTTGTGTATAACGCCATTTTTCAACAGTATTTCAGTTATTCAACGGCGGACAGTACACCTATCAAGTATTCCTGGATTCCGTACCAGTACAAACCCGTTCTCTACAACTAGTACAAGTAACGGCCAACTTCCCTAACTGAATCATATGGGGAGGATACATGTCTTTGTAAGGTTGAATATTCAAATTTTCGAAATTGTGACCCAGCGAAAATATGTGCTTTTACAGTATGTTCTTTCCTCCGATAAAGCGGGGTTCGGGAGTATTCATCATACTGAGTGAATATTCTAGAACATACAAAATTGTGAGTAGAGATTTATATCCTTTGAACATGTACGCGTTTTTTTAAAATGATACCAATATCAAACTTTCATGCTTCCGTAGAATAAGCCCTCACAATATAGTGCAGACATGCATGCATCATAGTTTTTCTCGAGCGATATTGTATCTCAGGTTCGTTGAAAATAGTAAAATTCTTGAGCAAACTTATAACATTTTGCATGTGTCGAAAAAAAAAACGGCAACCGTTCCAGCAGTATACTAATATACTGATAATTATATACCTTGTGCAAATATCTCAGGTCTTTCAAAATGACAAGTGAATCTTGGGTATTTTTAATTGAATAATTTATCTAAAACGAACACGAAAGGTCTGTCAAAAGAGTTATCAGATCGGAAACAAACACCTTATATGGGTAATACATTTCTATTTTAAATTAAAATGAGCACATACAATCTGACAAATTATTTTACCTATCGTCTTTCAAGATCCCTGCTTATGTACAATATGTTTTGTTTTGAAAGTAAGGTTTAAACAAAATTAGACCTGTTAGGAAAATATTTTCTAACCTCCGAGATATACTTCCTTATGACAGCCACCGCATTCGATATATTAGGCTTCAGGCATTCAGTATAATATTGAAAGCTAACCACGTAGATTGTGTATATTTTAATAGAATGGAAAAAATGTGCGTATGCATCTTCTGCAAAAGGATAAGTTTACGCGACACGATTTGATAAAACAACAACACATTTCTGGGATATCTTTTGTCTGAAACATTTATTTACATAAAACATTCAGCATTTCACAAACTAAGTTCGATTTCTGGCATCGAACAATAGAGAAACCATTAAAAACACCAAATGGCCATACGTCAAATAATAATACAGATTTGATCTTTTATCATTCATGCATATTTTAAGGGAATGCGCGAAAAGAAACATTATCATCATGTTTATATTTGTTCCTTAAGCCACACAGGTTGTTATAGGTTCGAGAACCAACAGATACACATATTTATGAAGCATTATTGATATATTGTGTTTATGCAGACATTGTAACTAAAATACAAACTTCAAGTTGGCACTATCTATTTCAAATTTAGATATCATTTTCTGAAAAAAGGTTATTTGAGCTGAAAAAATGACTCTAGGTAAAATATCTGGAAAAAAATGTCCGATAAAACAGAATTGTAGACTAAGGCGGCTATGTAGATAGTATCTTATGCAAAGCATGCACTTTTTACCGCTAGGCACGAAATAATCAGGCGTAATTACTAGCAATTACTATAAAGATTAGCATGAAAAATATGTAAAGAGCAATTCATTTAATGCCCTGGACAGTTTTTTGGTGAAATTTGTGAACAAACAGACGATTTTATTAAATGTTAAAACCCACATAATTCCACAAGGTAAAATTTGTTTAGAAAGCTATTGCTAGAAAGAGAATGTTTTCTGCTACCCGTATATATGCGTCAAAATATTGAAAAAATATCTAAACATATAAGAAAATCAAAGAAAACAATTCCAGGACTGTTAGATGCATGACTGTGTTAACATGTATAGCAGGTAACATAGATAGCCTACTTTACTATTACTCTGGAATTACATGGACAGGATTATGATTGTCAAACGGTGTTCACTCAACAATTTAGCTCTATAAACAGATTGTTTCCCTTGTGTAAACAGCGCTTAGAGTTAGTTTCTAGTTTATATGAAAGCATCATCAATGTTCTAAATATAATGGTCTATAATTATAAACCTAAATACTTAAACTAACACCGATTGTCATCAAATTGTAGTGTTGGGTAAGAAAGATGATCTATAACAAACTGTACAGGAATATATCTTACAAAATGTATCTATTTGACTTCGTTTTTCTTATGTTTCAGGGATGTTGAAGTTCTGTTTAATATGTGTGTTTGTTGTCGTGAGCGTTCTGGAGGCAGACGCTGTGATTCCATTTTCTTCTGTGAACTGTACAAAGTCACCAAACTGTCCACTTTTCAACCTCGGCTCAAACGTTGTCACGATGGAAGATTTACAAAAGGTGTAGTTAAACATGTTTCATTGCTAATGTAACATGAGGTTAATTGTTAGATATCGATATGTAAGTAAGATATAACAAATAACGTTTTTGTTCAATATGTTCTCAATATTAATTTATGTACTAATTCGGAGGAAACGTTCGATAAATTATTTGCCCCGACTGTCATCTATCGACGTATGTATATGTAATGTATCTCAAAAAAACTAAAAATTACGGTTCATGTAATGTGTTTTGAAACTGCCCCTAGGGTGAATTTTTGTTTTATGTTTTAGGCCTCGTGGGCATTTGCTTTACATACAATGTATACTAAACTGTTCAGAACACGTAGAAGTGTCTTTCAAGAGAAATTGTTAGGTTTGAATAATAAATTTTCTCTTATATCACATGTACTTTGCTCATCCACATTCTGTTTTGTAGAAAATATCAAACGTCCTTTTCAAAAATATGTTGGCATTACAAAAAAAATGTATGTCTATACTTATTGCGTGCCTAAAATATCTCTGTTGAAAATTTTACAAAACATGTACATTTCAAAACGTTGTACAAATTGCAAAATACAAACGGAAGTGGAGCTTCAAAATGACAAAATACTGCTATGTTCAAGACAATATGTAAGTTAACCAGATTTCGTTACTGGGAGTACCTAGATAAATATGTTGCACACACAACCAAAACAAAGTTAAGAAAAATATACTTTTGAAAGAGAAGTTTGATATTTTCTTCAAAATAGAACATTGACAGAAAGGTATATGATATAATATGAAATAAGGCACTGCCTCAATCGGGAATCGATCAGACTTCAACTCATCCCTTTAACATTAAAAAAACTGTCTACTAGGGTGTTTAGTAACAGGCAAATTGTTGAGAAGCACAATGACAGACTTAAGGTGATCACAACAGCTCACACTGTGCTCAGGTGAGCTAAAAATCATACAAACTTAAAAGTTACTAGATTGCAACTCACTGTTAACAAGACTTAACAGACACACATTAACAATCTATTTGCACCACGGCAGGTTAAGAGCTCAGTCTAGGGAGACATATTAGCTTTCTTGTGCAGGCTTGGTTTTTTCTATTTGTGTTAATTGTAATTCTGAAATTACTCGTAAAACAAATCCTAATTTTGCTTTTATATACACATCAGAAAGACTTGCATTACACTTTATTTATTGAATAAACTGTTCACATGTTTAAGTTTTATCTGTATACACATTTATAATGATCACAGATCA
>NW_026460527.1:0-20535 GCF_021730395.1 Mercenaria mercenaria | reverse complement strand
TTAAAATTATCAAGATGAACATTCTGACCAAGTTTCATGAAGATACAGTCATAAATGTGGCCTCTACAGTGTTAACAAGCTTTTCCTTTGATTTGACCTGGTGACCTAGTTTTTGACCCTAGATGACCCAATATCGAACTTGTCCAAGATTTTATTAAGGGTAACATTCTGAACAAGTTTCATAAAGATTGGGCCAAAATTGTGACCTCTAGAGTGTTAACAAGCTTTTCCTTTGATTTGACCTGGTGACCTAGTTTTTGACCCCAGATGACCCAATATCAAATTCATTCAAGACTTTGAGGGTAACATTCTAACCAAGTTTCATTAAGATTGGGCCAAAAATGTGACCTCTAGTGTTAACAAGCTTTTCTTTTGATATGACCTGGTGACCTAGTTTTTGACCCCAGATGACCCAATATCAAACTCATCCCAGATTTTAATGAGGGTAACATTCTGACCAAGTTTCATTAAGATTGGGCCAAAATTGTGACCTGTAGTGTGTTAACAAGCTTTTCCTTTGATTTGACCTGGTGTCCTAGTTTTTGGACCCAGATGACCAAATATCGAACTCGTCCAAAGTTTTATTGAGGGTAACATTCTGACCAAGTTTCATCAAGATTGCGCCTAAATTGTGACCTCTAGAGTGTTAACAGTCAAATTGTTGACGACGACGGACACAAAAGTTCACCTTGAGCACTTTGTGCTCAGGTGAGATAAAAAGGCCGATTTTGGGTAATTCAAGGACCTTAATTTCGAAGTGTCTGGGTCAATTTTGCTAGTTATCAAACTTGGCTGAGGACTTATGGTCAAACACATTTTGTTAAAGTTTGGTGAAAATCAGAGCACAGACAAGAGTAAAAAGGCATATTTTCAGTAATTCAAGGGCCATAATTCTAAAGTGCCTTATGGCTTCTTATCGAACTTGGCCGAGGACTTATAGTCAAACACATTTTGTTCAAGTTTGATGAAAATCGGATGAGAAATGTTCCACTTAGAGTTCGGACAAGAGTAAAAAGGCCAATTTTCGCTAATTCAAGGGCCATAATTTTGAAGTGCCTTGGCGGATTTGGCTAGTTATTGAACTTGGCCGAAGACTAATGGCCAAACACATTTTGTTCAAGTTTGGTGAAGATCGGATGAGAAATGTTCCACTTACAGTGCAGACAAGAGTAAAAAGGCTGACTTTCGGTAATTCAAGGGCCATAATTCCAAAATGCCTAGGCCAATTTGGCTAGTTATCGAACTTGGCCAAGATCTTAAGGTCAAACACATTTTGTTAAAGTTTGAAGAAGATCGGATGAGAAATGTTCGACTTTTAGAGTGCGGACAAGATTTGTGACAGGCAGACAGACTGGAGTAAATCAATATGCCTCCCACACCACTGTGTGGTGGGAGACATAATACATGTGCAAAATTTAATGAAATTTAATCATCGAGTAACATGTTTTAAAATACCCAATCCAGCTTAGCTAATATGCAATTCAAACCAATCCCATGGGGTAATACCAGATTCTGGAAGCTTATCTGTTACTCTGCTGAACAAAAAATATACCCCCTCTTCTCTGCAGGGGTAGAGGACATAGAAATTATCAGATAAGGTCCCAACAATATGCATATGCCCACTTCACATTGATGATGCATACCAAGTTACATTTAACTGTAGCAGATGAGTACACAAGAAAGTGACAGACAGCTCAATGCTATGCCTCCTGTTTTTTTACATCAGAGGCATAAGAACTAAAATAACAACAGTTTTCATATGTTGCAATTCTCGAAGGCATATTATCTGTAATCAGATAATGACAAAAGCAGTTTACCCATCTAAGAACAAAGTGATTATTTTTTCCACAATCTTTTATTCATTGCAAGATGCACATTACATGAAGATTAACTTTATCAACACAGTTGTCAATTGATCACTGAATGTTTATAATTTTCTGCAGCAATGTTAATCAATGATATAGTGTCCCTCTATGTAACAAACATCAGACTGTGGAACAACAGGAGGAAGGTTTTTACATCTTCAGCTTTGTCCTCCTCCAGTGACGCCTCTTGGCATTGTATCTGCAATACAGAAAAACGTTATTAGTCATGATATAATTCTGAACAGTGCTTTGGGGTTAAGTTGTCTTAGGCGATTATACACTGAACAGGAACACCTTGAACCTTACTTTGAGCGTAATTCACCAGTAAGAGCTCTTCCTACTACATGACAGTGAACAAGAGGATCATGATGGTCCTGAATCGCTCACCTCTTCCCACATGACCCAGTTTTGAGTATGATGTCGTTTTTTCTATTATTTGACATAGTGACCTAGTTTTTGAGCTCATATGACCCAGTTTTGAACTTGACCTAGAGATTATCCAGATAAAAATTCTGACCAATTTCCATGAAGATCCATTGAAAAATATGGACTCTAGAGGTCACAAGGTTTTTCTATTATTTGACCTATTGACCTAGTTTTCGAAGGTACATGACCCTGTTTTGAACTTTACCTAAATATCATCAAGGTGAACATTCTCACTAATTTTCATGAAGATCTCATGAAAAAATATGGCCTCTAGAGAGGTCACAAGGTTTTTCTATTTTTATACCTACTGGCCTAGTTTTTGATGGCACGTGACCCAGTTTCCCACTTGACCTAGATATCATCAAGTTGAACGTTCTGACCAATTTTCATGAAGATCTTATTAAATATATGGCCTCTAGAGAGGTCACAACGTTTTTCTATTTTTAGACCTACTGACCTAGTTTTTGAAGGCACGTGACCCAGTTTCGAATTTGACCTAGATATCATCAAGATGAACATTCTGACCAATTTTCATGAAGATCTTGTGAAATATATGGCCTCTAGAGAGGTCACAAGGTTTTTCTATTTTTAGACCTACTGACCTAGTTTTTGATGACACGTGACCCAGTTTCGAACATGACCTAGATATCATCAAGATGAACATTCTGACCAACTTTCATAAAGATCCCACAAAAAATGTGACCTCTAGAGTGGTCACAAGCAAAAGTTTACGCACGGACGGACGGACGGAGGGACGGACGCTGCGTGATCACAAAAGCTCACCTTGTCACTATGTGACAGGTGAGCTAAAAAGAGTGTGACAACAGTATAAGGAACAAGAGCTGTCTCCGTAGGATGACACATGCCCCCGATGGCACTTTGAATGAATAGTTATGGCCGATGTTAGAGTTTAGGACCTTTGACCTACGGAGCTGGGTCTTGCGCACGACACATCGTCTTACTGTGTCACACATTCATGCATAGTTATTTTAAAATCCATGCATGAATGACAAAGATATGGACCGGACATGCCCATCAATGCACTATCATGAAAAATGATCTTTAACGTCTAAGTGTGACCTTGACCTTTGAGCTACCGACCTGGGTCTTGCGTGTGACACGTCGTCTTATTGTGGTACACATTCATGCCAAGTTATTTGAAAATCCATCCATCGATGACAAAGATATGGACCGGACACGCCCATCAATGCACTATCCTTTAACGTCTAAGTGTGACCTTGACCTTTGAGCTACCGACCTGGGTCTTGCACACTGCACGTCGTCTTACTGTGGTAATCATTCATGCCAAGTTATTTGAAAATCCATCCATCGATGACAAAGATATGGACCGGACACGCCCATCAATGCACTATCCTTTAACGTCTAAGTGTGACCTTGACCTTTGAGCTACGGACCTGGGTCTTGCGCACTGCACGTCGTCTTACTGTGGTACACATTCATGCCAAGTTATTTGAAAATCCATCCATCGATTACATAGATATGGACCGGACATGAAAATTGCGGACAGACCGACAGACGGTTCAAAAACTATATGCCTCCCTTCGGGGGCATAAAAAGAGTTCAGGAGTGTTACAAATAGTACAGGTATACAAGGCAGTCTGAAAGACAGCTAAATCCCCCGCCACTGCTATGGATAGTGAAAGGGTAAACCTTTGATTTTAGCTGTGACCTTGACCTTGAACTGACATGGCTGACTCATGAATTCTGCACAACGTCTTGATGAGGTGATCATTTGACCCAAGTTTCATGAAAATCTTTCAAGGGGTTTAGGAGATACAGAGCTGAAACCTTTGACCTTCAGTTGTGACCTTGACCTTGAGTTGACATGGCTGATTCATGAGTTCTTGATGAGGTGATCATTTGACCCAAGTTTGATGAAAATCCTTCAAGGGGTTTAGGAGATACAGAGTGGACACAAAATGGAAGGCTCAAACCTTCGACCCTTAGTTGTGACCTTGACCTTGAGCTGGCAAGGCTGACTCATAATTTCTGCACATCGTTTTGATGAGGTAATCATTTTACCCAAGCTTTATAAAATTCCTTTAAGGGGTTTAGGAGATATAGAGCGGACACGAAATGGAAGGCTCAAACCTTTGACCTTGAGCCGTGACCTTGACCTTGAGCCGACAAGGCTGACCCATGGGTTCTGCACATCGCCTTGATGAGGTGATCATTTGACCCAAGTTTCATGAAAATCCTTCAAGGGGTTTAGAAGATATAGAGCGGACACAAAATGGAAGGCTCAAAACCTTTGACCCTAAGTTGTGACCTTGACCTTGAGCCGGCATGGCTGACTCATAGGTTCTGCACATTGTCTTGATGAGGTGATCATTTGACCCAAGTTTTATAAAATTCCTTCAAGGGGTTTATGAGATATAGAGCGGACACAAAATGGCAGGCTCAAACCTTTGACCTTGAGTTGTGACCTTGACCTTGAACTGACAAGACTGACTCATGGGTTCTGCACATCGTCTTGATGAGGTGATCATTTGACCCAAGTTTCATGAAAATCCTTCAAAGGGTTTAGGAGATATTGACCGGACACGATTTTGTCACGGACGGAAGGACGGACAGACGGAAGGACGGACGGACGCAGACCATTCCTATAATCCCTCCGCCACGGCGGGGGATTAAAAAGCCACTCTGCTGACCTTACTTGTTTTTTTTTTTCGGGATTGCTTTAGTTTCTCTATATACCTAGACTCACAATATATGTTAATTGTGCAAGAATTTCCTAAATTGACTGAAAATGAGAAGATATGAACATGCAACTTCTGATCAAAATGGTAGTCACCGAGTTACCGCAGCAATGTAAAAGAAAATGGTAGATTAACTTGATCTGTATTTTCCTTATTTCTGTAAAATAATTTTACCTTTTATAAAGAGTAACAATTTTTACGACAGCATCTATTTTGAATTCTGTTGAAAATTTTTATATGGAATATTGTTCCGGACAATCGAGCGTCCAGCTATTGAGGTCATAATTTGGTACCTAATGGAACAGGACATATACTGGAGCTGCCAAACAAATAAAATTACGTTTCGTGTCGTTTTGTTATCCGCCATTTTGGATGTATTACCCATTTTTGATTAAGAAATAATTTATAGCAAAAGAGTGTTTTAACACTATTTATGCACGATGGGCAGTTATACGTTGGGCGTAATAATTATTTGTACAACGTATTACCGCCTGAGTGTATAAATAGTGTTAAAACACGGCTTTGCAATAAATTTTTTCGATTCTAATATATGCCCTTAATCTAGAACAGTAGATAAAATATAGAAGCACTCTTTCTTGGTCGCAACAAAAACTTTGACGTCACCGCATGTTAACGCGACATCATTCTAGCGTATGAGTGTTTTAACAGAGACAAGCATATTAGAATAAAAAATAAAAGACATAGAAGACTACGAATCTTCATTAAAATATTCAATTTCTATAGAACAAGTAATGAAGTATGGAGAAAAAATGTAGCAGACAAAAGGGCCATGAAGGCCTTATATCGCTCACCTGACCTATTGACCTAAAGATCATGGTCATAAATGTGGCTTCTAAAGTGTTAACTAACTTTTCCTTTGATTTGACCTGGTGACCTAGTTTTTGATCCCACATGACCCAGATTTGAACATGACCTATAGATCATCAAGATTAACATTCTGACCAAGTTTCATTAAGATATGGTCATAAATGTGGCCTCTAGAGTGTTAACTAGCTTTTCCCTTGATTTGACCTGGTGACCTAGTTTTTTATCCTACATGAACCAGATTCAAAATGGACTTTGAGATCATCATGATTAACATTCTGACCAAGTTTCATGAAGATACAGTCATAAATGTGGCCTCTACAGTGTTAACAAGCCTTTCCTTTGATTTGACCTGGTGACCTAGTTTTTGACCCCAGATGACCCAATATCGAACTCGTCCAAGATTTTATTGAGGGTAACATTCTGACCAAGTTTCATTAAGATTGGGCAAAAAAAAAACTTTAGTGTTAAAAAGCTTTTCCTTTGATATGACCTGGTGACTTAGTTTTTGACCCCAGATGACCCCAATATCGAACTCGTCCAAGATTTTAATGAGGGTAGCATTCTGACCAAGTTTCATGAAGATTAGGCCAAAATTGTGACCTCTAGATTGTTAACAGTCAAATTGTGGACGACGAACGGACGACTGACGACGGACACAGGGCGATCACAAAAGCTCACCTTGAGCACTTCGTGCTCAGGTGAGCTAAAAAACGGAAAGTATCTAAGCCATAGTATAAGCTATAAATCACACCTTAGATTTGAGCAAAAAATAAGCTCACCTAATGGTATTGCCAGTCTTCATTCGCACCCACTGTGGGATTGGTCTGTTCTGTTTCTGTTTCTTAGCTAAACGCATCTTTGTCCTGAATGATTTGTGGGCTGCCTGAAATACACAATGAAAATAAGTTTACAAAAATTTTAACCCAACTTGTTAAACTTCGATACTGACATTTTAGATTTTATATGCTTGGGTATCTTTTTTTCAGTTTAAGCTCAGAATATCTTCCAGATGCAATGTTTTCATTAGTACCACTCAAGAAAAGGTATGTAATCTGGTGTTACCTAGCTACTTATTTTATTCTTTCATGTAAAACTAGCACTTTTTGTTATTACATGCTATTTTTCCCATGGTTAACCGTTTCAATCAAATTTAACTATTTTACCATGGATGCATAATTACAATGTACATAATTTACGCATTTGTAATAGTATACAAAAGGTCACACTGGAAAAACACCTGAATAGTTCCATCAACAAATGTACAAATGTACATCCAGCATGAAAATCTGATTAAGGAACAGTGAAGGAACTAGCCCAAAACCTGTATAAATACAGTAAAAACACTCTTGAAAACTTCAGATGTATTATCAAATGTCTGGCGATGTATGCTTTGAAGTTGGTTTTAAGGTATAACATGCTTTGGTAAATGTCCTATCTTATTCAGACAGAGTTACATAAATCATGTACACTGAAGGCGTTAAGACAGATTTTATATACCATTTCTTACAACCACTCTGCACAAAGTATGCACAATGGCTACTTAGAATGGATAACAACAGTCCACATATTGTCTATAATATTACTTAACAGTCACTTTGATCAATGAAGAGTAAATTATAGAGCTGTTTACATTTCCTTAGTCCTGGTTAAGTCAGGTACCTATATATTCAACATACAACTTGGTAAATGTACGAGGTATGCAACTAGCACTAGGGACAAAAAAGGTCATGCCATAATATTTACTAAAACAGCTAGCAGGCAAGTCTTTGCATAATGAGCCAGGGTTTTTTTTCCTTATAATAGCTAGAGGCCATTAAGAGGCACCTTCCCCTCAGAAAATTTCTTTTAAATCATGCAGTTTTCCCCAGGAACTGACTTTACTTCAGGCTTTTTATTCCCCTTTGCCCAAATACAGGTTGTTTTTTTACCCAAATCACAGGCCACTGCCCCTTCCCCTCCTGGTAAAAAAAAACCTGTGAGCTTGCAAAAATCTCTTCAAATTCAAAGTAAAAATGCATGAAAAGGCATTAACTTTCTCTTTCTACAAAACACTCTTTAATCTGTCCAAAATTCCAACTATTACTCTGCATTGTTCAGCAATGAGTCAGATCAACAATTTTTATGATGGAAATTCGGAAAGTGCATTTTTCAAATGTCCTATCTTATTCAGACAGAGTTACATAAATCATGTACACTGAAGGCGTCAAGACAGATTTCATATACCATTTCTTACAACCACTCTGCACAAAGTATGCACAATGGCTACTTAGTATGGCAATTTGCAATTATTATAAAAGCACCAGTTTTTTTAAACATTTAGTTTCACCACTGAAGTTACGAATTTGTACCTAAAAGACTTTTATCAGAGATTATTGGTTAGTAAATATGTATAACCATAACCAGGGATTTTTTTTACTAAGAGGAGAAGAGGTCACTCCAGGTCTAAGGATTTGTGGGGGAGGGAGGGGGGAATAGATTGTTAGTATGGGAAAATCACAAGGACAACAATGTGAGAACAAGAGGGCCATGATGGCCCTATATCGCTCACCTGTTATCATTGCACTTAAGGACAAGTCTTCAAGGTCAAAAGATCATAATAGAAATCAATCAAAAGTATTATGAGAAAATATAGTTGAAATTTTCTTTAAGTAACTTTAAAAACAAGATTTGAAAACTTTTGTAGAGGTCCACTAGGCAATGCTACATGTAAAATATCTAAGCTCTTCTGGTTTATTTTAAGAAAATTTTGAAGATTTTTCTATGTACAACCAAGTAACCCCATGGGGCAGTGTCAATTTGACCCCAGGGGTCATGATTTGAATAAACTTTGTAAATATCTAATAGGCAATGCTACATGTCAAATATCTAAGATCTAGGCCTTCTGGTTTATTTTTAGAATTTTTTTTTAAGATTTTCCTATGTAAAATCAAGTGACCCCTAGGGGCGGAGTCAATTTTGACCCCGGGGGACAAGGTTTGAACAAATTTTGTAGAGGTCCACTAGGCAATGCTACATGTCAAATATCTAGTCTCTAGGCCTTCTGGTTTATATTTAGGAAATTTTTTAAGATTTTCCTATGTAAAATCAAGTGACCCCTGGGGCGGGGTCAATTTTGACCCAGCGGGTCATGATATGAACAAATTTTGTAGAGGTCCACTAGGTAATGCTACATGTGAAATATCTAAGCTCTAGGCCTTCTGGTTTATTTTTAGAAAACTTTTGAAGATTTTCCTATGTAAAGTCAAGTGACCCCTAGGGCGGGGTCAATTTTGACCCCCGGGTCCTAATTTGAACAACTTTAGTAGAGGTCCACTAGGCAATGCTACATGTCAAATATCTAAGCTCTAGGGCTTCTGGTTTTTGAGAAGATTTTTTAAATATTTTCCTATGTAAAATCAAGTGACCCCTGGGGCGGGGTCAATTCTGACCCTGGGGGCCATGATTTGAACAAATTTTGTAGAGGTCCACTAGGCAATGCTACATGTGAAATATCTATGCTCTAGGCCTTCTGGTTTATTTTTAGAAATTTTTTGAAGATTTTCCTATGTTAAATCAAGTGACCCCTGGGGCTGGGTCAATTTTGACCCCGGGGTCATGATTTGAACAATGTTAGTAGAGGTCCACTAGGCAATGCTACATGTCAAATATCTAAGCTCTAAGACTTCTGGTTTTTGAGAAGAAGATTTTTTAAGATTTTCTTATGTAAAATCAAGTGACCCCTGGGACGGGTGTCAATTTTGACCCCGGGGTCATGATTTGAACAAACTTGGTAGAGGTCCACTAGGTAATGCTTCACACCAAATATCTAAGCTCTAGGGCTTCCGGTTTTTGAGAAGAAGATTTTTAAAGTTTTTCCTTTCGGTTGCCATGGCAACCAGTGTTCTGCATGGAATTCAATTTTTTGAGTAATTTTGAAAGGGGGCCACTCAAGGAACAACCCTGTGAAGTTTCATCAAAATTGGCCTGTTGGTTTAGGAGATGTTGTTTAAAGGAAAGTGTGGTCAGGCGAGCTAAAAACTAAGTTGTAATATGATATTTTTCATAAATATATTAATGTATTATCATCACAATGTATTTCGATGAGACTTTTTGTTGATTGTCATTTCATCTAATCTGTTTACATTTTTATAAATGAAAGTCACGTGATCATAGCTGAATAATGAAGGCCAAATAACTAGTTTACACAGAAGTGACGTAATTAGGACCCTTACAAGAGCTGTCACAAGAGACTCCACAATTTTGATGCTGGATAGTGAAAATGGGCACATCTGAGGAAGCTGGAGCAGTCACTTGAATGTATAATGACTCCAATAAGGATGAAGGTATTAGACAATTACTAATGTAATTAAGTAATAAGAGAGATAAAGATAAAGTTATCAAATCATTAAACAAGTATAATTCTAGGCAAAAAAGGGGCATAATTCATAAACAAGAGGGTCATGATGCCCCTGATTCGCTCACCTGAGTATATTGAACCACGTTTCAAATGGCAAACTGATGCTAAAATATTAGAAAGTAGATCAGTAGGTCGTATATATGGTCACTGAAAGACAGTTTAAAGATTGGTGTGCAAAACTGTACATGTCATCCAAATTTCAAGGCTGGATCTTAAACTAGAGTGGTCACAAGCAAAAGTTTACGCACGGACGACGTAGACCTACTGACCTAGTTTTTGATCACACTTTACCCATTTTCAAACTTGACCTAGATATCATCAAGATGAATATTCAGACCAACTTTCAAACAGTTCCCATGAAAAATATCGCCTCTAGAGAGGTCACAAGGTTTTTCTATTATTTGACCTACTGACCTAGTTTTTGATGGAACCTGAACTAGATATCATCAAAGTGAACATTCTGACCAATTTTCATGAAGATTCATTGAAAAGTATGGACTCTAGAGAGGTCAAAAGATTTTTCTATTTTTAGACCTACTGACCTAGTTTTTGACCGCATGTGTCCCAGTTTCGTCCTTGGCCTAGATATCATCAAGGTGAAAATTCTGACCAATTTTCATGAAGATCCATTGAAATATATGGCCTCTAGGGAGGTCACAAGGATTTTCTATTTTTAGACCTACTGACCTAGTTTTCGAACGCAGTTGACCCAGTTTCAAACATGACCTAGATATCATCAAGGTGAACATTCTGACCAATTTTCATGAAGATCAATTGAAAAATATGGCCTCTAGGGAGGTCACAAGGTTTTTCTATTTTTAGACCTACTGACCTAGTTTTTGAACGCAGTTGACCAAGTTTTGAACTTGACCTAGATATCATCAAGATGAATATTCGGACCAACTTTCATACTGATCCCATGATGAATTTTGCCTCTACAGAGGTCACAAGGTTTTTCTATTATCTGACCTAATGACCTAGTTTTTGACGGCACGTGACTCATTTTCGAAACTGATTTAGATATTTTTATCATCAAGGTGAACATTCTGACCAATTTTCATGAAGATCCATTGAAAAGTATGGCCTCTAGAGAGGTCACAAGGTTTCTCTATTTTTAGACCTACTGACCTAGTTTCTGAACGCACCTGACCCAGTTTCAAACTTGACCTAGATATCATCAAGGTGAACATTCTGACCAATTTTCATGAAGATCCATTGAAAAATATGGCCTCTAGGGAGGTCACAAGGATTTTCTATTTTTAGACCTACTGACCTAGTTTTGGGCTGCACATGACCCAGCTTTGAACTTGACCTAGATGTCATCAAGATGAACATTCTGACCAACTTTCATAAAGATCCCATGAAAAATGTGACCTCTAGAGTGGTCACAAGCAAAAGTTTACGGACGGACGACCGACGCTGCGAGATCACAAAAGCTCACTAAAAATATTGGTGAAAGAGTGATGCACCTTGTGCCATATGATGTGGGTAATGATGTGTAACAAGTACTCTTAAGTTTGAATCAAATCTAACTAGAAAATGCTTTTGTAAAAAAGCGTATTTCTCGGACCCAAATGCAAAGTCCTATAGGCAAGAAGTCAATAGGGGTCAGGAGCAAAAGTCAAAGAGACACTGATGGTTGGCTGCAATAGGGATCATCTACTTAGCATGTCCAGTCATCCTGCTAAATTTCAACACTCGTGGCCTAGTGGTTCTCAAGTCACTGTTCAGGCTCCTGTGACCTTGACCTTTGATCAAGTGACCTCAAAATAATGCAAAGTCCTATAGGCAAGAAGTCAATAGGGGTCAGGAGCGAAAGTCAAAGAGACACTGATGGTTGGCTGCAATAGGGATCATCTTCTTGGCATGTCCAGTCATCCCGCTAAATTTCAACACTCGTGGTCTAGTGGTTCTCAAGTCACTGTTCAGGCTCCTGTGACCTTGACCTTTGATCAAGTGACCTCAAAATAAATAGGGGTCATCTACTCTGCATGTCCAATCATCCTATTAAGTTTCAACATTGTAGGTCAAGTTGTTCTCAAGTTATTTCCAAAAAATGATTTTACATGAACAGGCCACTGTGACCTTGACCTTAAATATACTGACCCCAAAATCAATAGGGGTCATCTACTCTGCATGTTCAATCGTCCTATGAAGTTTCAACATTCTGGGTCAAGTGGTTCTCAAGTTATTGATCGGAACTGGTTATCAATGTTCAGGCCCCTGTGACCTTGACCTTTAACGGAGTGACCCCAAAAACAATAAGGGTCATTTACTCTGCATGAACAATCATCCTATGAAGTTTCAACATTCTGGGTCGAGAGGTTCTCAAGTTATTGATTGGAAATGGTTTTCCATGTTCAGGCCCCTGTGGCCTTGACCTTTAACAGAGTGACCCTAAAATCGTTAGTATTCATCTGCTCTGCATGACCAATCATCCTACGAAGTTTCATCATTCTGGGTCAAGTGGTTCTCAAGTTACTGACCGGAAATGGTTTTCAATGTCGGGGCCCCTGTGACCTTGACCTTTCACAGAGTGACCCCAAAATTGTTAGGGGTCATCTACTCTTTATGACCAATCATCCTATTAAGTTTCAACATTCTTGGTCAAGTGGTTCTCAAGTTACTGACCGGAAATGGTTTTCAATGTTCAGGCCCGTGACCTTGACCTTTCATAGAGTAACCCCAAAATCGATAGGGGTCATCTGCTTTGCATGTACAATCATCCTATGAAGTTTCAACATTCTGGGTCAAGTGGTTCTCTAGTTATTGATCAGAAATGGTTTTCAATGTTCAGGCCCCTTTGACCTTGACCTTTGACGGAGTGATCCCATAATCAATAGGGGTCATCTACTCTTTATGACCAATCATCCTATCAAGTTTCAACATTCTGGGTCAGGTGGTTCTCTAGTTATTGATTGGAAATGGTTTTCAATGTTCAGGCCCCTGTGACCTTGACCTTTGACAGAGTGACCCCAAAATCAATAGAGTCATCTACTATTCATGACCAATCATACTATGAAGTTTCAACATTCTGGGTCAAGTGGTTCTCTAGTTATTGATCGGAAATGGTTTTCAATGTTCAGGCCCGTGACCTTGACCTTTGATGGAGTGACCCCAAAAAACAAAAGGGGTCGTCTACTCCAGCAGCCCTACAACCCTATGAAGTTTGAAGGTTCTAGGTCAAATGGTTCTCCAGTTATTGCTCGGAAATGAAGTGTGACGTACAGACGGACGGACGGACGGACAGGGCAAAAACCATATGTCTCCTGGGGGAGACATAATTAGTTATAACTAGAGTGAAAGTGCACTAAATTTTTAACCTGAAATTCAAAGTCATGAAATATTGGTACTGGTGCTATAGTTATGGTCCTTGTGTTATATGATGTGAATGATGACGCTGAACAACTATTTAAAGTTTGAATCAAATCCTTACTGCAATAACAGAAATGAAGTGAAAATGCATCAAAATTAACCTTAAATTCTAAGTAAAAAGGGGCATAATTCATGGAAAATTGGAAGTTATGGACCTTGTGTCATATGATGTGGGTGATGATGTAAAACAACTATTTTAAATTTGAATCAAATTCATTTAGTAGTAACAAAGAGTGAAAGTGCACCAAAACTTTAACCTGAAATTCCGAGTCAAAACGGGGATAATTCATGAAATATTGGCGCAAGAGTTATGATCTTTGTGCCATTTGATGTGGGGTGCCGATGAGGAATAACTATTTCTAAGTTTGAAACAAATCCATCAAGTAATTACAGAGATAAAGAGAAAGTGCATCAAAACTTTAACAAAAGTGCGGACGCCGAAACGCCCATGCCGCATCGGGTAGGGCAACTCTCCTTACTTCCGAGTTCACATAGTCGAGCTAAAAATGGCAGACATGAATTGATAGAGCCCTATTTTTTGTACATGTTGTAGAGATTCCGAAGTGTTGTACATAAAATTTAGAAATAACTGGCAGTTATTAAAGGAAATGAATTAAATGTCCGAGTATGTGATTTATCTAACCAGTTAGTTATTTCTGTTTTAAGTATATTCATTGCAAATGCTTAGGGTGTCGATTATTGGTTTCACGAGGATAGTTGGACTAGCACCTTCACAATCACATTCTTTTTTTTATAATGTGGCACTAAAGCACTTCTTTTAACTTCCAGAACCCTATGTAGTGTAAGAAAAGTTTTACAATCCGCAGGAACAAGTGTTGTACCTGGATTAAAAACAAAGAGCACCGCCATGAAGGTGCAGATTCTCATCTGATTTTTTTTGTCTCTGTATAATATTGCCTACCCATGTGCTTTTATGATATTTTCCAAGTCTAAAAGGAGTCATAATTCTGTATTAAATAGAAACACAGTCCTAACCGTGTGTTTTTATATTTTCTTAGTCCAAAAGGGACCATAATTCTTGCAAAAAGCAGGATGGAGTTATGTTTCTTGCTGTACAGCCTTTTTTTGAGGTTGAACAAGTGTTGCAAGTTTTAAAGCAATAGCTTTGATAGTTCAGGAGAAAAGTAGTCCAAATAATAGGACATTTATGTTGGAGCATACTATAAACCACATGAACTTGACGAACTATCCTTGTCTGAACTGTGGTCATCCTTAAGTAAAATCCCGAAGGATAGCATAATATGGCTCCTCGGAGACTTCAACATGCCTGATATCAACTGGGTCAATGAAACACTCAAACCAAATTGTAAAAATAGAAGTCTCTATGAAAATTTTATGGAAAAACTGTCCCACCTAAATTTGGAACAGATGGTAAAAGTCCCAACCAGGTTGTCCAATACACTTGACCTCTTCCTTACCTCCCACCCATCCCACGTCCACCTCGTCAAGACGCTTCCAGGCCTTGCAACCTCTGACCATGATATAGTATTTCATGAGGTCAAAATAAACAGAGGGCGACCGATCCAGCCAAAGAGACTAATAAAACAATATCGGAAAACTAACTGGGAGGCGATCAGATCTGACATGTGCTCATTTAGTAGTAGTTTTATTAGTAAGGCCCATACATACCCTGATGAGGCTTAAATGAATCTTGTATCATGCATATCTCTACTAAAATATCCAAATCCCGTGCCAACTTGCCTTGGTTAACTCCAAGAATTATCAGGCTTATCCACAAGCGTGATAAACTCTATCACAAACTCAACAAATCCCCAAATCAAGCTAAGAAACAGAAACTGAAGTCCCTAAAATCCTATATACAAAGGCAAATAAGAGCCTCATACTGGTCATACATGGAAAATGTCATCTTTAGCCATGATTCCCTACCTGGGAGAAATAAGAAATTCTATAGCTACATCAAACATTAACAAAAAAGAAAATGTCGGCATAGCCCCTCTCAAATCAGATGGTTTCACCCATACTGATCCAGTCACTAAAGCAAACATCCTTAATAAGCAATTTGAATCAGTTTTCTCCCCACCTAAGCCACTAAGCCTTAATCATTTGTGCTCCAAACTGTTAACATCCGCTTCCTCCCTAATGGACCAAATAAATGTAACTCCAGAGGGTGTTGACAAACTCCTTCTTGGCCTATCCCCACAAAGCAACAGGGCTAGATGAATTATCCCCCCCCCCCCCCCCCCCCCCCCCCCCGTGTTCTCAAGGAACTTCATCAAGAAATCGCCCCCGTCCTTTGCCACATCTTCAATTTATCCCTAAATACAGGCATTGTCCCTCAAGACTGGAAAAAGGCAACAGTTGCACCAGTCTTTAAACAAGAGCACCGCCTTGCGGGTGCTGACGCTCATCTGATTTTTTTTGTGTAATAGAAATATTGTCCTACCCATGATTTTCTAAGTCTAAAAAGGGCTATCATTCTTGCAAAAAGCAGGATAGTTATGTTTCTTGATGTTCAGTGTCCACTTATGATGGTGAAAAACTGTTGCAAGTTTTAAAGCAATAGCTTTGATAGTTTATGAGAAAAGTTGACTTAAACATAATACTCAACCAAGAAAATGATTTTCTAAGTCCAAAAGGGTCAATAATTATTGCAAAAAGCAGGATGGAGTTATGTTGCTTGCTGTACAGGGTCAGCTTATGATGGTCAACAAGTGCTGCAAGTTTCAAAGCAATAGCTTTGATAGTTTTAGAGAAAAAGTTGACCTAAACATAAAACTTAACCAAGAAATCTGATATTTTCTAAGTCCAAAAGGGGCCATAAATCTTGCAAAAAGCAGGATGGAGTTATGTTTCTTGCTGTACAGGGTCAACTTATGATGGTGAACAAGTGTTGCAAGTTTTAAAGCAATAGCTTTGATAGTTTAGGATAAAAGCTGACCTAAACATAAAACTTAACCAAGAAAACTGATTTTCTAACTCCAAAAGGGGCAATAAATCTTGCAAAAAGCAAGATGGAATTATGTTTCTTGATGTACAGGGTCTGCTTATGATGGCGAACAAGTATTCCAAGTTTCAAAGCAATAGCTCTGATAGTTTAGGAGAAAAGTTGACCTAAACATAAAACTTAACCAAGAAATCTGATATTTTCTAAGTACAAAAGGGACCATAAATCTTGCAAAAAGCAAGATTGAGTTATGTTTCTTGCTATACAGGGTCAGCTTATGATGGTGAACAAGTATTCCAAGTTTCAAAGCAATAGCTTTGATAGTTTAGGAGAAAAGCTGACCTAAACATAAAACTTAACCAGGCAACGCCGACGCAGACACCCGCTCAAGTGATGACAATAACTCATCATTTTTTTTCAAAAAATCAGATGAGCTAAAAAGGTCTCAAATCAAAACCCAGCACTTATCGACCAATTTCTCTGACCTGTATTGGGTCCAAACTCTTTGAGCACATCGTGGTTTCAAATCTTATGTCCTTCTTTGACAAACACAATATTATCAGCCAGTTCCAGCATGGTTTTAGGTCGGGTCATAGTTGCGAAACTCAGCTTATTAATTTTACCCAGGAACTTTATAGTAATTTAGAACAAGGCCAACAAACTGACGTCATCGTAATGGATTTTTCTAAGGCATTTGACAAAGTCGACCATTTGAGGCTAATTTACAAGTTACAATCCCTAGGTGTTAGTCCCCAAATAACTAACTGGGTCAAATCCTTCCTCTCTAATCGTACTCAGAAGGTCGCAGTTGAAGGTCACCTGTCCAGCGAACTTCTGGTCCTGTCTGGAGTTCCACAGGGGTCTGTCCTTGGGCCTTGCCTTTTCCTTGTATACATTAACGACCTGCCTGACTCAGTCAAATGTAAAACCTGTATGTTTGCAGATGACACCATCGTATACCTCACTGTCAAATCAAATAATGATAGCATAGCCCTTCAAGAAGATCTCCATAAATTAGAAACATGGGAAAGAGTCTGGCAAATGGAATTTAACCCCGACAAATGTGTAGTCCTTAGAGTAAGTAGGAAGAGAAATCCCTTTATATATCCCTACAGGTTACACAATACAGAGTTAAAGTCCACCTCATCAGCTAAATACCTAGGAATAACTATCTCCAATGATTTGAACTGGTCACAACACAAAGAAAACGTAACTTCTAAGGCAACCTCTTCCCTTCGATTTATTCAGAGAAATGTCAAGACAGATAACATAAAGGTCAAAGAAGCTGCATACACCACCTATGTCCGCCCCCAGCTAGAATACTGTTCAACTGTGTGGCATCCCTGGCAAAAAACCCTCACCCATAAACTTGAACGAGTCCAAAGGTCAGCAGCTAGGTATGTTATGAATGATTACAACTATACAAGCAGTGTAACTGAAATGTTGAAATCCTTAGAATGGAAAACTCTCCAGTACCGTAGGTTAAACTGTTCATTACTTTTGTTTTACAGGGCTCGAGCTAGGGAGCGACTTGAGCGAAATAGACGCTTTGTAGCTCCCCACTTCCCTCTAATCTAACATCAAAGCGAAATTCAAGTCGCCCGATTTTTTTATTGACACACCTCCAGTTATCCGCTATCGGCCTGTTGACACTTGACTGGAATACATGAAAGCATAATTTAAGCTCCGCCTACTTCAGATTACGGAGAAGTGCAAAGGTGACACTTGTTTTGTAAACTGACTGTTGATAAACAATGCAGTAGGGATTTATATTACGTAAGCTTACACATTCTTTTTTGACCTTTAGAAAGTATCTTACCGTGACCAGCTCGAGTAATTTCCTCTAATCCACTTAATTTCGCTCGTATTTTTCAAAACCCAAACTTCAGAAACATAATATTATCACTGACACTTTCTGTGAATAAAATAACGTAACTGAAATTTACGCAAATTTTTGACACCTGCCATCAGAAACTGGGTTAAACCAGTTTGACAACTGTTTCTTTTAATGTGTGCCGACACCAGCATATCAAAGAGACACCAGCAGATCAAAGAAGACGTGTATTCTTTGTGATGTCATAGTGATGTCACTGCTATTGACATGTATTTAATTCATACTGTACACTTGTTATTTAAAGTCACTGACTTTGGGGGCTTGATTTATTTTTTGCTGATATGGAATTAACTTTTTTTTTTAATTCTTTTCATATTTAAAGGGTTTTCTTGGTTTGGGCAATCATTGCAAGGGTGAAAAAAAACTTGAATTTGCAGTTTAAGCACATTAGATTCACAAGGTTTAAAATGATAAGAAAACAAAATCACTGACATTTTCAGTGAATTTGTTATTTACTTTAAATTAATAAACAAAGACAGGAAATAATAAAAAATAGTAACTTATATCAAGCATAATTAGTTCCTTTTTCAACTTGCATGTCATGGTTCTAAAATCTTTCCCATTTTCCCTAAAATCTTGCCACTTCTCCCTAAAATCTCTCCACTTCTCCCTAATCTTAGCTGAGGGAGAAGTGACTTCTCCCTAAAATCTTAGCCTAGCTTAAGCTCTGTTTTACAAAGTAAAGACCCAGACCGTTGCTATTGACCAAGGTTACTTGACCCCCATTAGAAATCTGAACTACTTGATCCCTTATTCCAGCACTCAATACTTTGCTAACTCTTATTTCCCTAGAACCATCCGTCTCTGGAACTCCCTCCCCACATCAGTCAAAGCTAGCCCCAGCCTCAATATCTTTACAGAGAGGCTGGTGGCAGTCACTATGTAATTCTTCCATTCTGTCCTATTTTAACTGAGCATACTGTCCTTTTACTTTTAATACTGTAATATACTAAATTTCTTTAACAACTGTTTCTCTGACAGCGCCGACCAGTCATAATCGGAAATCGATTGTTGGTTGTACCGATGTAAATGTAGATGTAGACGTTTCGGGCCAGTGTGCTAACTTTTAACTGTCGCTGTCCGGGACCGTGAGAATAGCCACTTCCTTCATGGCCGAAAACTGTTGAAAATATATCAGTTGAATGACTTCAGTACAATGTATTGTAATACAAAACTGCCATAGGTTAAACCACCTGCAGGCTTTTCACTGTTGTTAAAGGAGAGCCGTAAAAATAGAGGCTATTCCTACTGGACCGTAAGAATAGCCACTTCATTTTTATGTGTAAAATATCAGACGAGCTAGAAATGAAAATACCTTTACGGAAAAAAATCGGAAAGTCTGTGGAAGTTTATTTTATCTAAATGACTGAGCCTTAACATTTGGCGAGATCAGTACGCTGAACGACACAAAGATGAGGTTTAAATGATCGACATGTGCAGGAACTGTGATAGAAAATAGAATAAATACACTTTGTCTGATCGTCCCTATTTTCATCTTATTTATTTATTTATTTTGTTGGGTTTAACGTCGCACCGACACAATTTTAGGTCATATGGCGACTTTCCAGCTTTAATGGTGGAGGAAGACCCCAGGTGCCCCTCCGTGCACTATTTCAACACGAGCGGGCACCTGGGTAGAACCACCGACCTTCCGTAAGCCAGCTGGATGGCTTCCTCACGTGAAGAATTCTACGCCCCAAATGAGGTTTCGAACCCACATCGATGAGGGGCAAATGGTTTGAAGTCAACGACTCTAACCACTCGACCACTATTTTCATCTTAAAATATCAAATACTCTCTCATGTCATCCGAGGGTGTATCGTGGTCTAAAGGTAGAGTTTGTATTGAGCTCTATGTGTACAGGTTTATATAAGGCGTTGCAAACACAGAAACGTAACAAACTGAATCTTTTACATATACATTACCATTTCGGCTACTTGTGTTGTTTACAAGCCGGAACCGGAAAGACCGATCGTTGTTCGTTTAGTTTTCGGCTGGAGAAAATATGCGTAACCAAGGGTCAAACGCCGCTAATTCTCTAACTGTTCTTGGGCCATTACATCTAATGTAATATATAATTGATTAAATGTAATGGCCCAAGAACA
>NW_026460526.1:0-6884 GCF_021730395.1 Mercenaria mercenaria | reverse complement strand
GATCCAGTTTGAATCTGGGTCATGTTGGATCAAAAACTAGGCCATCAGGTGAAATCAAAGGATAAGCTAGTTTACACTGTAGAGGCCACTTTTATGATGATATCTTAATGAAACTTGGTCAGAATGTTAATCTTGATGATCTATAGGTCAAGTTCAAATCTGGATCAGGTGGGGTCCAAAACTAGGTCACTAGGTCAAATCTAAGGAAAAGCTTGTTGACACTCTAGAGGCCACATTTATGACCGTATCTTCTTGAAACTTAGTCAGAATGTTAATCTTGGTGATCCTTAGGTCAGGTTCGAATCTGGGTCATGTCAGGTCAAAAACTAGGTCACTGGGTCAAATCAAAGGAAAAGCTAGTGAACACTAGAAGCCACATTTATGACCATATCTAAATGAAACTTGGTCAGAATGTAACTCTTGATGATCTTTAAGTCAATAGGTCAGGTGAATTTTGTAGTGAGTGAACAGTATATAAAGACTGACTTACTATTTACATGATTAGGCAGTTGTGGGAGACATGCGCTTTTCTCAAAAGCAGCTCTAGTTTCAGGTTTAATTTAGAACTAAATATTCAAGGGTCATAAACCTATCAACTGTGTATTTTATACCATTTTAACTACGTTTGAAGCATGTCCTAAATTACAGAAGCAAACTGACTGAAATATTACGACGTAGACTGGAGTGTGTTTCAACTTAGATTTTAAGTCTTAAACGTGGTTAATCAGATTTTGATCAAGTAGTGGATTTGGTTGAAAACTTTATGATAAATTACTCTTAGGTCTGTTCACTGGCTGCTTCATATAAAATTTCATTTTAGGTATTTTTAGCTCACCTGTCATGTAGTGACAAGATGAGCTTTTGTGATCTCCGTCCTCAATTTCTTGTGAACACGATAAGCCAAAGAGACCACATTTTGCAATCGATTTTAATCAAACTTGCACACAACTTGTATTGGCGTAATACATGTATCTCGGTTCCTTTTGAAAACTGTCCAGATCCCATCATGGGTTCCAGAGTTATGGCCCCTTTACGGACCAAACTTGTGAACACGGAAGAGACCACATTTTGCAATTTATTTTAACCAAACTTGCACACAACTTGTTAATCCCCCGCCACGAGTGGAGTTATAGGAATGGTCTTGAAAATACCCCGCCAAGTGAATGGTCTTCGTCTGTCCCTAATATTCGTGTCCGCTCTGTATCTCCTAAACCCCTTGAAGGATAATCATGAAACTTTGATCAAATGATCACCTTATCAAGACAATGAGCAGAACCCATGTGTCAGCCATGTTGGCTCTAGGTCAAGGTCACAACTCAAGGTAAAATGTTTGAGCCTTCCATTTTAGCTCGACTATGCGAAGAATAGGGGAGCTATCCTACTCGCCCCAATGTCGGCGTTAGGGTGAGCGTCACATAAATGTTAAAGTTTGCGTACCACCCCAAATATTTTCAAAGTCCATTGAGATATTGCTTTCATATTTTGCATACTTGTTTACCATCATGACCCCAGTCTGTAAAAAGGAGGAGGCAACTCTATGAAGTATTTTGACTGAATTATGGCCCCTTTTCGACTTGGAATATGCTTATTGTAATGTTCAAGTTTTACTCATGGCTTATATTATACTATCAAGCACAGAATAGTCGAGCGCGCTGTCCACTGATGGCTCTTGTTGTGTCTGCTCTGTATCTCCTTAACCCCTTGAAGGATAATAATGAAACTTTGGTCAAGTGATCACCTCATCTAGACGATGTGCAGAACCCATGAGTCGGCCATGTCGGCTCAAGGTAAAAGGTTTGAGCCTTCCATTTTTATGTCCGCTCTGTATCTCCTAAACACATTTAAGGGTAAACATGAATCTTTGGTCAACTGATCACCTCATCAAGACGATGTGCAGAACTTATGAGTCAGTCATGTTGGCTTAAGGTCAAGGTCACAACTCGTCAAATGTTTGAGCCTTCCATTTTGTATCCGCTCTGTTTCTCCTAAACCCCTTGAAGGATTTTCGTGAAACTTGGGTCAGTTAAGCACCTCATCAAGACTATGTGCAGAATTCAAAATCAACTCCTGCCAGCTTAAGGTCAAGGATACAACTTGAATTTTTAATGGTTCCACTCATGAAACTTTGGTCAAATGATCTCCTAATCAAGACAATATTCAGAACACTAGTCAGCCATGTCGGCTCAAGGTCAAGGTAACAACTCAAGGCGGGGTCAAATGTTTGAGCCTTCCATTTTGTGAAACTTTGGTCAAATGATCACCTCATCAAGACAATGTGCAGAACTTGCAAGTCAGCCATGTTGGCTAAAGGTCAAGGTCACAGCTCGAGGTCAAAGGTTTGAGCCTTCCATTTTATGTCTGCCCTGTATCTCCTAAACCCCTTGAAGGATTTTAATATGACTTGGCTGTAATAGTCCTCTTATCAACACAACGTGCAAAATTCACTCCTGCCAGCTTTAAGTCAAGGTCACAGCTTGAATGTTTAATGGTTCCACTCGACCATCAACCCGAACGTTTCACTATATATAACACTGGCTGGGGATATAGCTGTCTTTCAGACCCCATAAAGGGCCAAAATCTGCTGTTTTGGCTTTTGCAGCCATATTGAGACTTCACTTATGGTTTTACAGTCGAACTTCGATGGCTCGAACTCGAGGGTCCCGTTGAAATAAGTTCGAGTTTTCCGCTGTTGGAGCCATCCAAATGGCGGCCATTTTGAATTTAGGAATTTGAGGGCATGATGTGTTACAAACCTTATATCGTAATATATTGTCATATTGTACCTACATGTGTGTATGATACGATGATTTGTAAAAACAAACGCTGAAATAGTCTTTATTATTTATTTTCAAACATGACATAGATACGAAAAAAAAGTTATGAAAGCAGTATGAAAATTAACATCGAATCTCCCGTTTTTATGCAGAAAAAAATAGACAGACATTGCTCAATTATTTTAAATGACTTTATTCGTATTAATCAAAGCCCATTAAAGCATTGCATTGAACGAAAGTCACTTCGTTTAATTTGTTTGCCGTATACCGACGCTAATTACATAAGCGTGTGAAAATTACGCACGCGCCGGTTAAAGGGGAAGCTTGGCGAATGTCAGGCAGAGGTGTGAAAAACTTTGTAAACACAAGCCATTCCGGCGACAAATTGGCTGTTCGACTGAATAGGTGTAATTATCACTGTAATTGAGCCGAAGGGACCACCAAATGAGTTCGAGAGTTCGAATTTTCGAAGTTCGAGCGATCCGAGGTAGAACTATATAGAATAAAGAAGGAATAAATTCGGGACCGGGCGAAGAGTTCGAGCGATCCAGGGTGTTCGAAAGATCCGAGTTCGAGCCATTGAAGTTCAACTGTATTTGATACAAACTTGCAAAATATCTTTAACAACAATAGATCTTGGATTCCATTATGAGTCCGTCAGATCCAATTATAGATTCCAGAGTTACGGCCCCTGATTCACCCCTGTAAGGGCCGAAATTTGTTTAATTTTTACCTTTTGAACACGCTTGAAGTGACATTTTTCATTCGATTTTAACAACACTTACAACTTGAGGCAAATACGATCTTGTTTCCTTTCGAAAATCGGCTAGATTCCATCTAGGGTTCTAGAGTTACTGTCCCTGAAAGGGGCAAAGTTTTCTATTTTGGCACTTTCAGCCATATAGAGGTTTTATTTATGCTTTGATTTGATACAAACTTGCACAGAATGTTTATCTTGATGATCTCTAGGGGGTCATGCGGGTTAAAAAAATAGGTCACCAGGTCAAATCAAAGGAAAAGATTTTTAACACCCTAGAGGCCACATTTATGATCCTATCTTCATGAAACTTGATCAGAATGTATTTTTGCCGCCCCCAAAGGTGGGCATATTAAAATCTCACTGTGCGTCCGTGTAAATTCTTGTCCGGTCCATAACTCTGCCATTGATGAAGGGATTTTGAAATTACTTGGCATAAATGTTCTTCATAATGAGCCATTATGTCCTGCGCAAGACCCAGGCCCCTCGCTCCAAGGTCAAGGTAACACTTAGCAGTCAAAGATTGACAGGGTCTGTTTCTTGTCTGGTCCATAACTCTGCCATCGATGAAGGGATTTTAAAATTACTTGGCATAAATGCTCCCTATACTGAGATGACGTGTCATGCGCCTTTAAGGGCCAAAATTTGCGATTTTTGGCATGTGCACACGATAGAGACAACATTTTGCAATCAGCTTAATCAAACTTGCACACAACTTGTATTGGCATAATATCTCGGTTCCTTTCGAAAATTGGCCAGGCCCCATCATAGGGTTAAAAGCTAGGTCACCCGATCAAGGGAAAATTTGTTTACACTCTTGTTCATTTGATGTGCATAAAACTTGGTCAGAATTGTTGTCTGCATGCAATATTGGGTGAATTTATCTGTCATGTGGGGTCAAAAACTAGGTCACCAGGTCAAATCAAAGAATAAGCTTGTTTACACCCTAGGGGGTACATTTCTGATTCTATCTTCATAAAACTTGGTCAGAATGTTATCATGAATCTTGGATGATTTCAAATCTGGGTCACGTAAGATCAAAAACTAGGTCAAATTAAAGGAAAAGCTTGTATATACTATAGAGGCCATTTTTTTGCTTTAATCTTCCCGAAACTGTCCGAATGTTTGTTTTCATGAAAGTTTGGACAAGTTCGAATCTGGGTCATGTGGGGTAAAAATCTAGGTCACTAGGTCAGATAAAAGAAAATGCTTGTTTACACTTAAGAGGCAACGTTTTTTGGCCCAATCTTAATGAAATTTGGTCAGAATATTTGTCTCCATGAAATCACTAGGTAAAACATGTTTACACTGTTATGGTTTGTTACTCAGGTGAGCGACCTAGGGCCATCTTGGCCCACTTGTTATACAAAATAATTTCCCTATAATTTTAAATAGTTTGATATCTTGGGCTGAGCGCGAAACTATTGCATCTTGTTCTTTCTATATACAGGTACAATAGTTTTGCGCTCAGCTACCGATATTTAAGAGAATGACCATTTAATTTATGGAAAGGAATTAGTGTAACATTGTAAAGAGGAACTGAAAACCATAACTCTGCCCTGAACAGCGGAAAAATTATCTCCCCTTTTGCACTTTTTAGCTTACCTGTCACGTAGTGACAAGGTGAGCTTTTGTGATCCCCCTTCGTCCATCGTACGTCGTCCGTCCGTCCGTCGTCTGTCCACAGTTTCTTCTGAACACGATAGAGACCACATTTTGCAGTAAATTTTAACCAAACTTGCATACAACTTTTATTGGCATAATATCTCGATTCCTTTCGAAAACTGGCCAGATTCCTTTACGGGTTCCAGAGTTATGGCCCCTGAACGAGCCAAATTTGCTATTTTGGCTTGTGAACACGATAGAGACCACATTTTGGAATCAATTTTAATTGAACTTGCACACAACTTGTATTGGCATAATCTCTCTATTCCTTCCGAAAACTGGCCAGATTCCATCATGGCTTCCAGAGTTATGACCCCTTAAAGGGCCAGAATTTGCTATTTCAGCTTTTGCAGCCACATGGAGGCTTCATTTTTGGTTTGATTAATACAAACTTGAAAAATACCTTTAACCTAGATCTTGGATTTCACGATGAATCCTTCAGATCCAGTCATAGGTTCCGGAGTTACGACCCCTGATTGATCCCTGAAAGCGCCAAAATTTGTAAATTTTTACCTTCTGAACATGATAGAAGTGACATTTTACATTCGATTTTAACCACACACACAACTTAAGTCACAATAAGATCTCACTTTCTTTCGAAAACAGGCTAGATTCCAAGTGTGTACTAGAGTTACTGCCCTTTCAGGGGCAAATTTTTCTATTTTGACTCAGCCATATACGTCACCAGGTCAAATCAAAGGATAAGCTTGTTAACACCCTAGAAGTCACATTTATCACCATATTTTCACGAAACTTGGTCAGAATGACAAGACGGTGGTTGTAAAGAACGTTTTCATTGGCGGAGACAGTTTACGTATTTCAAACGTAGCGATAAAATCCAAAGAGTACCCGAATATAAACAAGCAGCGATGGCTCACGAGGATTATTTACAAAATTCAAATAAATAACAACTGGTAAGTAATTAAGTAGACTTGAACCTTATTTTTAGTGTTGTTAGTTATATTTAGCTTGTTCTGACTGCTTGCAGTGCTATTTTTAACTGACATGGTGTACTTGATTTGTTTTACGGGGGAGACTTCGGTGCGAAAAATGTGTGGGATTATATTCGGGTGGAGAAATCACTATCGTTTCGTATGCTGTTGCTCGCTCATGATGCGTAAACTGTTTGGAACTGGGTTTTGAAGTAAGTTTTTTCTGAAAGATTAATCTTTTGCCGAAAAGGCGGCCAACCATTGATAAGGAAATATTGTTTTGAAAAAAAATACGGACCTGAAAGCAATGCACATGTCATACTGTTCTTGATCACCTTTCTCATGGGTGTCACAGGAGCAAAATTTTTTTCAAAATGGCTTTTTTTGTCATTTTTTTCCTAAGAAAACATTAAAATTGTAGTAAATATAAGTGTATATGGCTCATGGATCCATACTGTATTCTAGGTACGTTACTGCCACCTGTGATATTCATGTGTGAAATTTGGCAGTTACTTGCGGAGAACAGGTTTGTACTGGTACACAATCCAGGAACACTGGTTAGGTTAACTGCCCACCGTTGAAAAACGGCGTTAAACCCCAAACAAACAAACAAATTGCTGGAAAAATGCTGGTTGCAGAGGTCTTGGTAGCGCAGTGTATCAGTGTCTGCATAGGATACCAAGGGCTTTTCCTGAGACTTTCAGGTCATGGATAGCCCAGATGCAAAAGTGCGTTTCTGCTAAGGTTTAATATTTT
>NW_026460525.1:0-27318 GCF_021730395.1 Mercenaria mercenaria | reverse complement strand
GAGTCACAAGTATTTTTTTAAAACTTTTGTTGCTTTCCATTTCAAATTTTAATTGGAATCAAACATATTTACTAATTGGTCTTCCTTTAAATTCCCGTTTTAAAACTTTGTCTTTAAAAACAAATATGAAAGTTTGTTTTGTTTTTTTTGCCCATATCGTTTCGTTCTAAACAAGTGTTAAATACATTTAATTCCATTTCATGAACTTCTCTATTATTTAATAAACACAAAACGAAACATACAAGCGCACAACAAAATGAAATCAAAGAAACATACTGTATATAACAGAAATAAAAAGAAGTACAAGATGAAATTATCCATATATTTCAAATGCCTGGGTTGAGGATCTTATACATTTTTATGGATTTTGCTGCGTTTTAATCCGCTGTTACAAGGATGAGTGTATACCTAGTTATAAAAATTATTCTTGTATGAAATATTTTAAATAACTTTTGAGGCTGAATAATAATAAATATTTAAATTACGCTGAGACTAAACTCTGTCACAGAATACAGGCTAGTTTATTCACATTAGGGGAAAAATACAGTTTTTATACGGGAGCTAATACATTTTTTTTTTTCCTATATGTACTATAAACTCTCATCTGTCTAAAATCAATCAAAAAGAACGGAGAAATGCGTAACTTATATTATAATACGAAATTTATTATTAAACCCTATAATATTCAACGAAAATCAAAATTTATCATAAGGATTTTCCTCAAAAATATCGTAATAAAAAGAAGAAACATAAGTTCTTTTCGCAAATTGTACATACCTATCATAGTTACAAAAACTTATACAATTTAAACTGCGAAAGATGCCTACTCCCCTAAAAAATTAATGAAAACCGGATGACACAATATCCCATCCGCCAGTCAGAGGATCAAAGTGCAATACCGCCATTTGGCGAAACGTTATGTTTGTTTTGATCTACCTAATCAAATGAGAGTCTCAAAATTAGTACATTTTAGTCTCGAATAGCTTCGGGCAATATCTCTATATTGCAAATATTGGGGTAAATAGAAGAACAGCTGTTTAAAACAAATCTTCATGCATTAAAAACCAAAACCCTTCTAATAGAATAAACGCACTAAGTCTATGTATAAATTTAAAAAAAGAAAAGAAAAAAAAAACCTCTTTTTTTGTAATTTAAACACCATAGTGTTCAGGGCGGGTCACTTTGTCATATTTTTTGGGAAAGGGGAAATTCAAATTTGTAAAGAATGGAAAATTTTGGGGATAATTAATGTCAAAAGGGACCAAATATATTTTGACTGTGTTCGTATTATGGGGACCCTTTTCATTCTCGGTGGGGAAAAATTTTTTTATAAAATATCCCTATTTAATTCGTCGGCCCACAGTTTATGCTATTAACGGTCAAAGCACGGTATATTTTCCGTACTAACTCGAAATTTAAAAAGGAAAATTTTATTTCTGACCTATAAATTTAGAAACTTGATGGACCCTTTCCCGGGGTAAAAAGGGGGAAAAAATATTGCCCAGGTCCGAAAAGCTTTTCATTAAATTTTAACAAAAATGTTTTTTAAAAGTGTTTTTTAACATAATTATAAAGTTTTCAATTTTCTGTAAAATGGGAAATTACGTTTCAAACTTAGAAAACGGGGTTGGGGGATGTTTTTCCCTCTCAAACAAAAGCTTTACTGCTAAAAAAAAATATCCCGGTAAACGTATTAGTAAAACTATTACTTTTACCGTTTTTAAAAATTTCCAAAAATTTTCAAAATTGTGACCTTCGCCGGAAAAAATTTTTCCTTAAAAAAAAAAAAAAAGGGGGGGGGCCTTTTTTCCCCAGAAAATTTTCCCCATTTTTGTTTTTCCCATCTAAATTGCTATATATTTCTGTTATTTGGGTTCGTGTTTGGGCGCAGAACGAGAAAATTTTTCCTCCAGAACAAGGGGTTCGAAAAGTTTTCTTTTTTTTTGAGTTTTCAAGAATTACAGATTTTCAAAGATGATTTTGTGACAAGAGAAGGCTCAATCAGATGATAGCGTGGGTTTGCCCCACTTGGATAATCACCAAAGAGCTATAAAAAAATGTTTTTAAAAGTTCTTTGATCTTCTCTTCCGAGGGGGCGTACCCTAAAAATAGCAACAGTTTAAACGCCCGCATTTTTTTGACTTCAACCCAACCCTGGGGCCAAAGGCCCCCCCCCCCCCTGCACCACATCATATCAACCAATTTATTTTCATTGTAAATTATCACTTTTGACACTGTTTTTTTAACAAAATACTATTTTCATGTTTAAAAAACAAATAAAGGGCATAAACGCAACCCCTGGTCAAGTGGGATAATACGGAGTAAAATTGGCGTTTCCCTATTTAAAATAAAATCATTTTACGGGGGGTTTAAATTCACCGCCCGCCGCTTGGCGAGTTAAAGTCTGATAGGACATGGACCTCGCGATACTCGACCGATCGGCGAGTGGTTTTTTTTACGTCCTTACTTTACCAAATTCGAAAATTTCAACTCCAAAACGTCAACAAAAATTTTAGATGGTTTTTGGGCGCTAAAATGATTGACTGGAATTTTCCCGCAATGTAAAAATACAAACGCAACCCTTTTTTTTCCATTCCACAAGCAGGGGACCTATCGTTAAATACAATTTCAAACGTCACGTACACAAAAACCCTGCGTAGGGGATTCATTTTTTAACTTTTCATTCAAGTTTTTTAACACTCTTGAGAAAAATACTATTTGAAATTTTATAATGATTTTAATAGCTATCGACAAAATTACAAAATTCTATAAAAAAAGGCGAAATTTTTATATAAACATTTGTAAAAATTCAAACGCGCCATCTTTGTTATTATTTCTTTTTTCTAAAAGTAAAAAAAAAAAAAATAACCTGGGCATAAATTCAACTTTTGACCAGAAAGAACAAAAAAAAAAATAAAAAAAACTTAAATAATAAAAAGCGGGAGCAATTTCAAAACATGGAGTAAAACATTTTTGGGAACAATTTCTATTAGTCGGGGAGAATAGGTTTCGGACCCTTTAACGTAAATAGAAATGCGATTTTAAAATAAAGCAATGATGTCATTCGGTTTTTAATAAGTTCAAATAAACGTGTACTGTTTTTTTTGACCAACAATTTAAAAAATTTTTTTTTTGTCAAAAATAAGTAAAAATTCCTCGAGGGGAAATAGGTCAAGGGAGGAAATCCGCAAGTAAAATCGTTTAGACATTTTCCTTTTATTCTAACCATTCGCTTTTTATAAAAAATTAAAGAAAAAAACTTTTTTATGATTTTTTCTCCCAATTTTAAAACCCAGCGGGACGATCAGACAGTGATTTTCACATGGCGCGAAAACATACGTATATACACTCGACAAAATACCCTTTGACTCCCTTCGATTTCAAAATCTGACTCTTTGAGGGGTGTAAATTGATCAAAAACAAGTCGATTACTTAGTTTATCGTCTGAATAATAACCGTTCTTTAACGTTTTTTTTTTTCCCCTCTTTCAACACGGGGGGATGGACGATGATTTTTTTTGCCCAAAATTTTTTTTAGACATTTTCAAAAAAAAATTTTTTTGGGGGGGAAAATCTTTGCAAAATTCTCCTTAAAAAAACACTGACTTATGAGTGGACAGGGATTTTACTCTCTTGTTTTTGTGGACATTTAAAGTGTTTTTGAAAAGAAAGGATTTAAATTTTTTTAAGTGTGATAAAAACATACTTACATGTCAGAAATCAGAAACATCAAAAAGTCAACGGAAAAAAAACAGAAAAGAGCTGAAAACGTAAAGCTATGGTTCCCTGGCGGGAAAAAAGGTGGCCATTACACAGCTGGACATAGCCTGGGGCATCAAGCGAAACGAGTGCAATTTTTTTTGTGCTAGCAGTGTTATGTAAGTCAGTTAAATAAATTCAACACAACCCCTTATTAAATTTAAATGGGCAATCCCCACGCGCAAACCCTGTTCACCGGGGTATTTCCCCCCCTGATGACCCCCCGCCCAGCTGGCCTAAGGATGGAGGATATAAACGTTTTAAGGGGCGTTCCTAAATGATCACATAAAAGCTAAAAAAATCAATCGAACGCGTAAAAATGGAAAAATCTAAAAGTTTCCGAAATGGAACTAATTTTCAATTTAGAACAAAAAGTCAAAAAGTAGAAAAGGCAACCTCTTTTGTCAGTGATGAGTTCGAACACCAGAAATGGGAATTCAAGCGTTGAAAGGAGGATTACGGAAAGCAAAAAAATTGTGTGAAAAATGAGACATTCTTTAAAGGATTTTCAGGAACGAATAAATGCAAATGAAAAACTCTTGGAATAAATCTAGATCATGGGGGAAAATCTCTTTTTAGGGTTTTAGCAAACCGGAAACACCAAAAAAAAGGAAAAAAAACCCCCCACACCCGGGAAAACTGCGAAAATAGTTGGGGGACATGAAAATGAACAGTGGAAAATCGAACAACGGTAGGAAATTTAACCGAATTCATGTTGGCAGCGACCGTGCAAAAAACCACCCCAATAATAAAAATTTCCCTCCGTTCAACTGCCCGAAAAAGAGGCTTTTTAAATTTATGATGGGATGTTAAAAACCCCTTTAAAGATAAAAAAAAAGGGTTTGGGTTCAACCCCACAGGAGTACGGGAATGCGCGGGGGATGCGACCAGCAAAGAGAAGGGGGGCGGGGAAAAAATACACGAATAGTAGGAAAAAACTCTATGCAAATGGTTAACAAAGAAATATGTGACGGAAAAATATGTGAAATCCTTAGAGAAGTGCAAAAAGTTTAAAATTTTTTATCGGGAACGTACATGGTCAAGCGAAAAAAACTAGACCCGGTTTTAAAAATATCAAAAAAAATTATGAGTTTTTTCTATCAAACATGGATTCAAAGACAACTCATCTTAATCTTAACTAAAGGATTTAATACGAACTAAAATTCGGAAATAAATCACGTAATGCACGTAGGGGAGAACAGTGGTGGTTTAGTGTAACTATAAAAACTTTGGGAAAAAATGTTAAAATTTAAAAAAAAAACCCAAAAGGGAATTTATTTGGATTGAACTGAGAAGGATTTTTTTCCTTTTTGAAAAAAATGTAATATTTTTTAATACATAGTCACCAAAAAATCTAGTGCTAGTGATAATTATATTTTGATTTTTTAAAAATAGGGGGTTTAGAAAAATAAATTAAAAGGTAAAGTTTTGTGACAGGTGCCCTGAATACCGTACGTCTATTTTTTCGATGTATTAGTTTAAAATTAAATACGATGCAGACAAAATTTTGCAACCATTAGTATTCTCCCGGACCTCAAAAAAATCTCTAGAATGGAAACGCTTGATTGAGCTCGCCAATAAACGTCCTTCGTAATAGGTATGGGCGGCTACACGTGATTTTAACATCGGGACTTTACTTTTCCCAAAATGGTAAAGTGTAGAAAGATTACTTGTTTTAAAATATCATGACTTATTTTGTATTTTCCATTTCGAAGTTTAAAACCCAAACGATTTTCTATCTTCGGGTATTTCTTTTAAATTTTTATTAAGAAAAGAATCTCCCCAAAGTAACACGATGAAAAATTTAAAAACAAGATGATTTTAAAATGGGAAGTGAAAAAAAAGTGATTTTAAAAAAAAATTTTTGAATGGGAAAAAATACATTTTAAACCCTTACTGAGGTACCCAAAGCCACAAGATACGATGGGGCAGATTCTTTGTCGACCATTAAAAACGTCTGCCCAAACAGTTTTTGGGACAAGAAGATATTACGCACTGAAAACGCATGATTTTAATCCGGGTAAAAAACAAAAAGCCAGGGTTTAAAAACGCTGATGTTTTACAACGAGGAAAATTTTAAGAAATCTAAAATTTATTTTTAAGAAAAAAATCGAAAATTTTTTGAGAAGAATTATGTAAGCGCAAAAAAGAATTAATGGGTTTTTTCGTTTCAAAAAAAAAATAAAATCACAAAAAGAAAAAAGCTTCAATTTAAGTAAATCACAGCCACGAAAATTTTTGGAAAAAATTTAAGAAAACATTTATGAAAAAGGCTCGTAATTCAAATGAATGAATATTCGGAGTTAAACAATCATTTTAAAAATTTATTCACGCGCACGAGTTGAGAATTTTAAAATTTAGATACAAATTAAGAAGACGATGATCTTTGACGGATTTATAAGCTTTTCCGAAATAAAAGACGGGGGTTTTTTCACAAATTTAAAACAAAACGCGGGCATAGAACTTTAATCGGGGAAATATATAAGCACTTTTTTTGATTCATCTCTCCCTTCTTACTTAACTTTAATAGGATTTTTGAAAGTGGAGAATACCCAAAAAAAAAATGGGTGTGGAATTAAGCCCCAATATTCAAGGGAGGAATATCGAAAAAAAGCCAAAAACTTTAAAGGGAATCCCCTTTTGATAAATATTATCGCAAAAAATTTAACCGCGATATTACTTAATCGCTTGAAAAAATGGTGGTAAAACTAATAAAATCATTATAACCAGTTTGGTTCCCAAAGGGAAAAATCGATGGGATTGTATCTTTTTTTTTTAACTTCTATTTCGCCAGATCACTTTCAAAAACAAAAATTTTTATTGCTTTTTTTTGGATTTCGAAAAATTTTTTTGAAAAATTTGGGAGTTTTTTCTATATTCCGAAATTTTTGTCAAAAAGAGTTTTTCCAAAATTTTGAAAAAAGCTTTTCAAAGTATGTTAATAGGTTAAAGCCGCTTTTAAAAAATTCAAAAAGAAGTGTAAAATTTATTTGTTAAAATATAGGCAAAAAAAGGGGGACCCTAGTTCAAATTACTTTTTTTGTTTTTCGTAAACGACATATTGGGAGTATTAATCCAATATGAGGCCTTTTTATATGAGAAAAAAAGGTTTTCATGTTTTTTTTTGCAGACGAGGTCTTTTTCACTACCCCCTACAGCTCTAGTCAATGCTGAATACCTAAAGATTATTGGGGAAACTGGGGTAAAAGTAAACACAAATAAAACGAAAGTCTATTTCGGTGGACGACTACTAAATCAACTTACTACGGTGATATTTTCCTAAAAACGTCATTTTTAAAAACCTCAAAATAAACTTATTAAAAAAGGACACGGCATCGTACACAAAAGAAATTACCCCACCATCATTATCTGCATTACATAATTTTTTATAGTTTTAATAAACTAGAAGATCAAAACGATAAAGTAAACTTTTTGATAGCCTGTCGGATCTATTTTGAATTATGGTGCAAAGTTTTTGGTTAAATGAAGGGAAAAATATAGAACCTTCTTAATGTTTCGCAAAAAAATTTTGGCTTAAAAAAATAAACTATCTAATGGAAAAAAGGGAGAAAGGGGGCGTTTCCAATGCGAATTCAACAAAAACTGTTTTTTTAATAAAATTTTGGGTTAAAATTAATATCACTAGATAAAAACTGTTGTTGAAACGTATGTAAAACCAAAAAAGATCGATAATGATAACCTTAAGGGGAAAACGGGCCCCATAAAATAAAACCCCATTTTAAATAAAATCGGAAGACATACTTTGGATTAACCAAAGAAAATACCAGATCAACTTTCAAGTTTTATTAAAAAAAAGAAAAATTTTGATAAAATTAAAAAAAGTGGGGTATCAAACATTAAAATATTCTAGCAGACCCTGGCTTCGTTAGCCTTTACAAACATCATTCAAACTTGAAAAATACCTTAATAATGTAAATATTAGCAAATATGAAATCACTGGCAAAATTTGGCCCTTTTCTCAAACCTAGGGTAAAAATCGGGAGAATAACAAGTCAACGGGAGACAGACTATTTTTAAAACTGCAACTGAATGTAGTAGAAAAGAATATCTTTTTTTTAAGTCGCCCAAAAATATTATATTTTACTAAAAAATTTTGAAACCTTTTTTGCCACGGCCAATGTTCTAAGTTTAAAAACATTAATGTCTTCAAAAAATTTGTGACACTTAATAATCTACCCAAGTCCCTTTATTTGCTAAAAGGAACGAAAAATGTGAAAATAGATTCATTTTGTGCTTTATTTTAATAGTTGTTTGTTTATTAAAATGCTTTTTATCTACAAGTATTCTTATTATATTTGTCTTACTGAGAAAATATACTTCATTTAGGATTTTTCTCTGAAAATGTAATGTTCTACTCCATCATCATTGAAATATTTGGGCATAAATTAAATGGTTTAATCCCAAAATAAAGATATTTTTATTTTAGTTATGTACAAAAAAATGACAGTTTTAAAATTTGGGAAATTTATTAGGGCGATGGGTTCCACAAAGGGCGAGTAGATATTACGGGTATAGTCCTGCAGGGCAGTGGTGGAAAAAAAAATTTTACACCCCTGAGTTTATAAAACCCAGACTGACACCGGGGACGGGAACAAAAAACAAATTCTTCCCTTTTGGGAAAAAGGGAAAACATTTTTAAAATATGACCAAATTGAATAAAGATTCTCGTGCAATTTACTTGTTCATCACGTTTTTAACTTCCCTTTTTCAAAAAATGACGCTTTGGGGCCGGGAAAATTAAGTAAAAAAGGAGAAAATTTTTTAAATGCATTTAACGTAAAACGTTTTTTGGTACGCTTGCATCTATGAAATTTTAAACTGCCGAGATTTTCTTATACTTTTGGACAAGAAAATTTTAGCTCATAAAGGAAATATAACCGGTCCCTTTTCAACAGACTCGGGTTTCGTAAGATGCATTTCGTTCAACGAATCATGGACTTAGTTTCAATAAATGTGGCTGTACTTACAATTTTTTGCAACATCGTCGTCGGAAAACAATAATTTCCAAAAAAGCTATTTTTTATTCTGTATTCTTAATTTAATGCGAAATTTTGATACTTTTTAATTATTCGTTTACAATTGCTTTCTTTATTTTTTTTAGTCCAAAGATTGCACACTTTGATAAAAAATTTTTAATTTGAACATATTTTTAAAAAAACCCTTGAATTTATGTGTTTTAAAATACATCCGCATACCAGAGGTAATCGGGGTTTTTCCCGGAAACGTCTCGGATTTTGACGGACCTTGAGGAGGAAGATTAAAATATTCCTGGGGGTAAACAATATCCGGTCAGTTGTTTCAATGGGGTCAAAAAAAATATCCCCCCCCCAATTCCCTTTAAGTGATCTTTTTTAGGTATTTGAGGTTTTTTTTGTTGATATGTTTTTTCACTTTTTTCTGTCTTTTTATAGTCTTTTCCCCCTTCCTTGGGGAGTTATTTTTAGTTTTTGACCCTTTGTTTTTAATCGATGACAGTAGGAAATTTTAGAATTCACGAATATTTTAAATTTTTTCCATCTATGTTTTTAGATAACCATAAATCGTTAATAGTTTTTTCCTAAATTTTAAAATAAAAACCCGGGCCCAAATTTCATGAAAAAAATTAAGAAATTTAATTCAAAATGAGCTATTGTTTTGTTTTTTGTTTTTAATGTGTTTTATTTTTAAGTATTTATAGTTAAAATTACTAGGTATAGTATTTGTCGCATACTTATTAAGTCACGCAATATGATATTTCATTTAAGCACAAAATTTAAAAAAATTAATCCTTACCATGCAAATTTCTTTTTTTAACGGTCTACCCTTTCAATTTGGACAGTACCATAAATTATGAAATGGGGGTGCATACCAAAAAGTTACGGGCTAATGGCAAACAGTGCAATCATGATCGTCGCCGGATCTACCGATGTAAATTTTGTGTTAGATTTTTTTAAAGAATGTTACGCTTAAAAAAATTCTTTAGAGGCCTTTTAATATTCTTAAAATTTTTATTTTATTTACAGACGTTTCTTGTGTTAAACATTTTTTTTTTTTTTTGTACATAGAAATTTTTTTAACGATGTTTCATGTATTGAAAAGAACGTAATTTATGTGTTTGAGATAAAATGTAACAATTTCTAAATATTTTAGATAACATTTTGTTTTCGTTTTTCTTAATATCACATTATTTGACAAGAAAAAGAAAATAAAAAATTTTCGAACCCTTTAATTTTAAAAAAACTCCATTAAAGTTTCGAAAAACCCCCCCACTAGAAAATGCATCAGAAAAGTCAAGCTGTAATTACGACCCCCTTTTCCCCGTGTTTTTTAAACAACAACAATTAATACGGAAAATCGACGATGCATCTGGTAGCGTGATATTGGGTTTTATTGATGCGTGATGATAGAGGTCCCGCTTTATTGGTTTAGAGTGTTTTAAAATTGGTAATGCTCAGTACAAAATGTGGAAAAGGCGAACGGACACAAAGCGATAAAAATTAAAAAATCTAAACATGAAACTAAACTTTATTGATACTAAAAAATATTTTTATATCGAAAGAAAATACGTAAGAAGAAAATAAACAGGAACCTACCTTTACATGTTTTTAAACACTAGGATAAAAACCAATGTTCTCACCTAAAAAACAAAATTTTTTAAAAGTAATTTTTTAAAAAAACAAAAATTCATTTTCGTATAAGCAACCTCTGGGGTCGTTTCCAATTAAAAAAATAAACCAGGGGGGCCATGAGGGCCCCTGTATCGCTCACCGGAGTACATTCCCTCAAAATGATATGATCAATTTTTGACATAGAGGGCCCTAGGCTAAAAAGCTGCTTTTTTTTTACTAACACGTATCCTTAATACTTAATATTTTTTTAAAATAATAAAGGGAGGTTTTTGTCAAAATTCAGTCAAAATTACTACCCGTTGTTCGAGCCATCTGATGGACAAAGACATTTCAATCATTCTTATTGGTTACGAAAAACCAACCATTTTAATTTGAAAAAAAGGGGAGGTTTTTGTTTTTTTGGGGGGGGTTTAACCCTTTTTTTTCACCTAGTTCAGCTTTTAAACGGGGGCATTTAACCTAACCAGTTTCCTGGTTCTGTCCAGTACAAACCTGTTTCCGAAAGAAACTGCCAACTTTTCCCCCCCGCTGAATCAGAGGTGGGGACTTTTTGATTTCAGACACAATGTCTTTTATCAAATGTCACGGAAAAAAAAACGCCCCGCCGAGGTCAACTCGCGCCCCCAGACCAGACCAACGTCTTCCCTACGAGCAAACGGGGGGGCAAAAAAGGGGGGTTTAATTTGACAAAAAATCTCAACACTATTCCTGGTTGCCTCAGTCAAACAAAAAACAATAAGCTTTCCAAAAAGAGTTCTATAAACATTTTTTTTTAAAAGGGGGGAGGTAATGATGCTGGATATGCATGTAGAAGATCAGGAAAAAGCCTATACACAATTTTTAAAAGTTTTATACAAAAATGTTCTATCAAAATTTACCTAATACATTATTTCTTACCTAAAGACATAAAAACGTTTCAAACAAATCTCACTTAAAGATGCAAGGTGTCCTCTTCAGAAAAAAAAAAAGGGAGGAAATTTTCATAAATTCAGAAAAGTATTCAGTTTTTTCCCCAAGTCTGCTGTTGACTAAAGCATTTAAAACATTACTTCTTTTGTACGGGATAATCCTTTTAATTTCAAAAAAAGGGAGGAAATTTTAAAACATCCATTTTTTCCCCCTACCCGATTGTCTCAACCCAACTAAGAAAATAAGATTTTTTTTTGTTTTTTTTGTTGGGTTTAACTCGCCCCCGAACAAATTTTAGGTCGGGGGAAATTTTCCAGTTTTTTAAGGGGGGGGAAAGACCCCGGTGCCCCCCCGTGCACTTTTTCACGGGGCGGGCCCCTGGGTGAACCACCGCCTTCCGTAAGCCAAAAAGACAAATGAAATTTCAAAAAAGCCCTATAAGTTTAGAAAAAATCCATTTTGTGAAATCAGGGGATTTTAATCAGTTTTAAAAAAAACTCATGGAATCCAAGTTTTATTTTTGTTGAACTTTTTTGGAGTTCGTATCAACCCAAAAACCATAAAAAATCTCTTATGGTTGCAAAGGCCAACATAGCCAATTTTGGCCCTTTGGGGGCCATAACTCTATAAATCCATGAGGAATCTGCCCTTCAAGAATGGAACCAAAGATCTGTGGTGTACAAGTTTGCGCAATTTTTAGTTAAGTAAAATCAAAATGAGCTCTTTTGTGGAAAAGGTCAAAATACTTTAATGATCAAACCTAAAAAAAAATGCTACGTGGTTCCCTTTAGCCCGAAGGGATTGTCTGATTCGTCTTTTCTTGTCTCGTTTCCAATAAAATTGGTCGTCTGCACAGTGCTTGCCTTAAATTGAAAAACAAGTTACTTTTAAAAAAGCTATAAGTGGTGTTGTGATTTAACGTCGTAAAAAATTATTTAACATTTTTAAAACACGTCTACAAAGCCCAAAAACCCAAGCCTGTTAACGAATCGGTGCCATGATCTCTCATGGCGTCCCCCTAGGATCGAGAGTCCGGAAATTTGGGGACCACCGGGGGAAACAGAGAAAATGAGGTCACATTTAGGCAAGTAGGTCCACCCAAAAGCCTTTTTTCCCCTGAAAGATACACTTCAATGAGGAAAAACTGCACTGGCCGACGTAGTATTTTTTCTTTTTCGGGGATGTATTCAAACAGCTTGGTTCGCGAAGATTTTTTTTCCCTTTAGGGGAAAAATCAAATCGATTTTTCTTTTTCCCACAAGCGAGATTTCCGGATTTTATCGCAGATTTTCATATAAAACTATCGAATACCGTTCGCCAAAAGCGGGCCGAAACAGTAAATTCTACCCAAAAACAAATATCAAAAAGATTTTCCCCTTTGGGGGGTTTTGCAGCTCTCCGATAAAATAGCATGAAATTCATTTTCCCGATGCAAAGTAAATTTCATTTCCACACTTCAAATTTAACTTTTTCTTGTTCCTTGAAACATCTTTTATTTTCCCCTTAACAGCATCTTTTGAATGCATACGTAAAAATTGTTCATTTTCCTACGAAGAGACAAACTTTTTTTACTTGCCATTCGAAAGCCCTTCGCATTTGGGTTTTAATCCGCCGTTTTAGGAAGTTATACCGAATTTTTAAGTCTCAAAAACCGATCTTGTCAACTTTTTGATGCCCAAATTTCGAGTTTTTTGTTACGTTTACGACCTGTAAAAAGAACAAAATGTCGAAAATTGCTTTGAAACCTGCCCTTTAAGGGAAAATAAAAAAAATAAATAAAGTAGAATAAAAACTTACACAAAAATAAAACATTAAACAAAAAAAATTAAAATTTTTAAAAATTCTTTTTACAAAACAACATGGTATACGACCTAAATCCTCACCAAAGTAATATAAACCCACATTTTGGCAAATATGCAAAAGATTTAGAAAGTTGTCATAAATCACGTTCAGGGCACTGAAAGTATTTTAAGATCATGTGAAAAAAATTTTTTGCCGAGGTCTGCACGAAAGATCACAGTTTAGATTATTACTGGATTGTTTTTTTTTTTTTTAATCATTTTATTTTTTTTTCCTGCGCTCGTATTATACTTTTTCCAGTCAAACTAATCAACGTAGGCCCATGAGTTTTGGAATTTGAGACCCGTTGCCGTACGGGTGGTTTCGGATTATTTCCCAAAAATTTAGATTTTTTAACGAATAATAAAAAGGAGCCTTAATTAAAGGGCCCGGGGTTTTTATTTTTGGAACATGTCGGGTCTTGGCGGAGTATTTTTTTGTAGGGAAATGTTTTTTAATGTTAATCCCCCTAAATTGTGTCTAAATTTGCCAAAATAATAAATAGTTATGAGATATATATTTTTTTATTAAATTTTTCTCCGGTAAGAGCCGCGATACCTTTTCACACTCCTAAAACCCCCGGGGAATGAACTGCCAGACCAACTTACTACTTTTTTTTATATCAGTAAATTTTTTAAAAACTTTAAAAACCATTAAAAAAAGCATTTTTAACGTCCCATTGTTTTAAAGTCACGGGTTTTTATAGTTACCGCCCCGCCCACTGCATAAATGTGTCATATCGATAAATATGTTATTCATAACTCGTAAACTTTGAATTTTACTTTACTGATCCGTTTACCTATTTTCTGTCATTTTGGGCATTTTTTGTGTTTACAAACTGTTTTTTTCCTTTATAGTCCAAAGTTAAGTTTAATTATTTTCAATATTAAAAATTTTTTCGTATTTTATAGAAAATATATTTACGATCGCGCTGTATGAAATTTTGCGGTTGGTTTTATCAAAAATTTTGCCGTTTCTAGTGATTTTTGTTATTTAATTATAATCTTATAAAAATGCCTGGCCATAAGCTTTATGTTTTTTTAGCATTCGAAAATTTGGAATAAAAATCTTAATAAATGTTTTACACGCGAATCCGTGACCCGTGCCTAAATTACGCGTAAGAAATTTTTTTGAATTTTAAAATTACCATTGCTATTGACTAAAAACATTCATAAGTTTTATAACAAAAACTTCGAAAAAAGAGGCCCAAGTGGGGCCCTTTTTTGGGTAACTGAAGCAAAATTGACCTAATTTTGATTTGCTGGACAAATATTACATTTTAAAATAGAAATTTTAAAAAAAGCTTCCTAAGACGCACGCTCCAATTTTTCGGGCGATCTGAAAGTAAAAAATATAATTCAAATTTAAAAAGGGAAAATCACAAAAGGGGTTTAAATTCTGTCAAGAAACAAAAAAAAAGATTTATTTGGGTTTTTACCAGAATGAGATCAATGGAAAGATTATTTTTTGTTTTAAGTCATTTTCTTATAAAATACCAATGTTTTTGCCCAGAAAACAAAAATTTGTCAAAAAATTTGGGATGAAAGGGCATAATTTGTCAAAAATACAAAACAATTAGGGGATTGTTACCACACGCAATATATGATAAGAACTCTTTAAATTTCAAATCTTATCTTATGTTTAGTAAAGTTATATCCACGGGGCGAAAAGGGTGCAAAAAAACTTAAAGAATGAAAGGGGCATTTTCTGTAAAAAAAAAAATCAGACTATGGGGAAGTAAATACACAGCGGTGTAATAAAAAAGAAAATTTTTAATTTTTAAAAAACAGTAAAAATTGTCATATAAAACGAAGATTTGAAAAATAATAACAGAAAATATTCCCTGTCTAACAACTTTTTGACCTTGACCTTGGTATAAAGGGACCAGCCCCTGCACAGTCTTTTTTTTTGTATCTGGACAAAGTTAAAGAAATACAGAAGAATAATACATAACAAATAATGACAGAAAATCAAAAGTGCCGAAAACCTTTTTCCTTAAAAAAAACTAAGTAAAACACCTTGGTGACCTTGACTTTGGGTATAGGCGCCTGTTGTATGCTGGTGTAAGATATGTTATGTAGATACAGTAAGAAAAAACAGAACAAAGATATGCGGAAAAAAAGGCGTCAAAACATTTAACCCTTAAAAAAACCTAAGTAAACACCTTGGGGACCTTGCCTTTAATAAAATGGTCCTTACCTGCACTATTTTGCTTTTATGCTGGACATGAATTTTTATGAAATTACAGTAAGATGAAGCAATGTTAAAAGATATGCACAAAAACAAGGGGTTCAAAAAACTTTATCTTAAAAAATCCCCAAAAACACCTTGGTGATTTTTTCCTTTTTGTATACCGGCCCCGCCCCCCCAATTTTTGTTGTGTGCTGGACAATGTTTATGTAAAATTTCGTAAGATATTTCAATAGTAACAAAAATAGGGCAGAAAACAAAAATTTTTCGAAAAACTTTTGCCATTAAAAAATAACCTAAATATAACACCTTGGTGACCTTTCCCCATGTATAATGGGGCCCCCCCCCCTCACAAACTTATTTGCTTGATGCGGCAATGTTTTTGTAAGTACCGAAAAAATAACATATAACATAGTACAAAAAATTGATTATCCCTTTCTAGTAGAGTCAGATGTGAGACACAGCACAAGATCCATTTGAATATATCTTTTTTTTGCTGCCCGACCTTACGTGCTCAGATTGGAATTGCACACACTTGTACAAAAAAAAGCATCAAATATAAATTTAACCCACAAAGCTTAAAAAACTTTTGTCAAAACCAAAATGTTAAATTCAGTAAAAAAAAACTAAGTACTCATGACAAAAAATGGGTTACAGAACTTACACGAGTTTTAGATTTTTTTTATCAGCCTGTAACAAATAAGGCTTTAAAACAGTTTTTTCATTTCACGAGAGATTTTTTTTTTAAATTAACAGACTTTTTTTCAGATAAAAATTTCATATTAAATATACTTTAAAAAAATCACAAGTAATGTTATAGATGAAATATTTACAAAAAAACCCGTAAGAAATCCTTGCAACTATCAAACTAATACTAGTAAGCAAACTTTAAACACGGTTATGAACACATGTTCAAGGGTTTGAATAAGGCAGTCGACCGGGATTTGAACCCCGGGCCCCCGGAAACCTTTCAGATATTTTACCAAAGAGTAACCTGCCCCCTACACACTTTCCCCCGTTTAAAAAATCAATCCCTTTCCGTGACATATTTTTCCCCCCCATTTTGAAAATTTTTCCTTAAATTTTTTTCAGCGGTTTTCTTAAGTAATATAAGCAAATTTAAAGGGATAGGAGCTAGCCAGTGTAATACCATCAAAAGTCCCAAAACTGGGCGCCAATGTCAAAGGGGTTGGGGAAAAAGAAAAGCCATATTTGATTCTAGGGTCAGGGGTCCGCGCAGGGTCACCCCATCGGATTCAGGTAACAAATTGAAACTAAAATTTCCGGCTTTATTACGGCATGTCATTTTATTACAAAAAAGATATTTCCAAACCCACAAATCCCAAAGGGGCCTCACGGACCAAAGGGGACATGAAATTTTAGAACTCATCAAACTTTCAAAAAAAAGGTTTTTTTTTATGTTGCTGAGAGGTCTGTATACATTTATGCCTTGGGGGTTTAAATATAAACCCTATTTTAAACTGCAGACCTAGACATTTTTAAAAAATTTTCAAAATTAAAATTTTTTTGTAAAAAATGTTTTTTTATGGAAGCGTGAAAGGGGCATCGGACGCTAAAAATTTTTTTACGTTAAGGGTGCGGGAAAAGGGAAAGGCCAAAAGCCCCATGATGTTTTAAAATAAAATGCATTTAAGCAAATGATTAAACCACAAGCATTTTAAAAAATTCAAATGCAAAAATACGTAAAAAAACATTCAACTAATAAGTCGAAATTTTTTTCCTTTCTTTTTCCCAGGTGAAGGTCACGTTTCTGGTTTTCAAATGGTCTTCAATTTTTATTAGCATGAGCTTTTTAAAAAAAATGATGGAAAAATACCGGAACATCAAAATGCTTCCGGGGGAATTGAAAGAAAAGGGAGAGAAACGAATTTTCGACTTTTTTTGGTTAAATTTTAACCCAAAGTACTCATTTTTATAGTTCTTTGAAAAAATTCCCCAAAGGCAAAAATTTAGTGTTAGAAATTTAAACTTCAAAAAATTATGTGCTGGTGAACAAAAAAACCCCAGTTGTTTTAAAGTGCTGATTTTACTGTATTTTTTCAAACCAGGCCTAGATATTTTTTTGGCCCAAAGAGTATTTACTCAACATATTTTATTGTGAAAGGTAAAAAGGTAATTTAAATTGACTCCAAATAATTTTACTCTAAAATTTTAAAAGTGAAAAAAAAAAAGAAATCGTTTTTTAAAATATTTTTTGGGTGTAAACCCCGCATTTGTTTTTAGTTTAGTTTCAATCATCATTTAAGAATTGCTTTTTTTTCCCCTTTGGGTTGCTTTGCTTACACTCACTACCGAATTTTCACTTAACATTCTTAGAAAGAACATTTTTGTTTATCCACACTGGAAAATTATATTTTAAATAACGCCACTTTAAAAACACCTCCTCATCAATTTAAATTCCCCAAATTTGTTACACAGACATTGATTGTAAAAAAAAGTTAACCTAGGTTTATAGAGTACCATTCAAAGCGTGTTTTTTGTTCAATGTGGGAGAATTTTAATTATAATCTGACTGGCTATGTTACATAAAGCATCCCGACGTTCAGATTTTGTTAAAAGGGCCAAATTAAAAACATTGGGCATTTCTGTTTTTTCATAGATCTACGTTTTAAAGCTTAAAAAAAATCAAACCTGCATATATGCATTATTTCCACAGGGCTAGACACAAACCAAATATTTACAAAATAAGGCCCCTAATAAAATTTGGTTAGTGTCGCACCTGGATTACTTTTAAAACAATTTTCACTTTTTTTTATAATGATCGCCCACTGTGGTTTCTCTACTGGTGAAGTTTTGTAAAAAAGTTCCCCTTTACCCTGTTAACTTTACTGTTTAGAGTAATATACTGCGTCGGTATTTTTTGGGGCCCCCTAAGATAAAATTTGAACATGATTTATCATTTCAATTCATAAACAATTCTTTATCATTTTGTGAAAAGAACCTTTCCCAACACTTGCAAATTTATAAGCAATTTAACCCCCTGAAACGGGTCAAAAACGGTTATTAATAAAACCCCGGGCCGGCCCGGCCCCGGGCCCAAAACCCGGGAAAAAGCCGATTCCGATTGTACGGAAAAACCCCCGAAAATTTACGGCGGGAAGCTAATATAATTTCGAATGGTAAAACCCTCATCTTAATAAAGGAAATTTTTTTATATTTTTTTTTATTTTTACAAAGTAAAGAAAATATTTTTTAAAATTTATAACTAGTTTTATTTAAATTTGCACTTGGGAAAAAAGAAAAAACCTAAAAAAACAAGATATTTGATCGCTTTAAACAAAAAAGTAATACTTCGGGATCGGTCCTACGACACAGATGCGTTTGCAGGTCTTTCCTCAAAAGAATGGACAGGCTAGTTTTAAAGGGCTCGTTTTTCAACCTCATGTGACACTATTTGGGGTAACAGCGGGAAGGGGGGCTTAACCCTGCACGGGAAATATTTTTGAAATTTTTTTGCCCCACCCAAAATGCTTTTAGCTTTAATAAATTTTAATAAAAATATGCCTTAGGGAAAATTGAATATAAACACTCTTATTTTAACGTTTTCAGAGATTTGCATTGATAATTTCACATTTTTCAAAATTTTTAAAAAGTAAGTTTTTGAAATTATTTTATACTCCTTTGCCTATCTCGGACCCAAAACAAAACGAAAATGAAACTTCGAAACTAGCGCTTTTTCATACTTGCCATTTTTTCAGGTTGTTGAAGTATTCAAATTTGAATAAAACTATAAATTATATCAAAAGCAAAAAAAAATCCACTTTTTTCATTTTTTATTAAAGGACACAAATTTCAAAATTTCATAAAAAGGATAAAACCCCTTTTCCAGAAGAGGTAAACTCTTTAATAAATCTTTGTTCCCGAAATACAAGAAAACTGAAAAAAATATCATAAATGTTTTCAAATGATAACTTATTTGCTTAAAAAAACCGGGGGATTGTTGGAGATGATACCCCGGGGTTTCAGTAAATTTTTGAAAGAAATGAAATTGAATAGAAATGAAAGATCGGTCGCAAAATTTCAAAACCCGGGGCCCCCCCCCGAAACATGCCCGCTCAGTCGTTTAAACACAACAAAAAAAAAAGGTAAAATGTAATAGGAAAAGGGAGCGATTTATGCAATGAACTTTGTTTTTTAACAATTTTCTGCTAACGTTTTTTTTTTTTTTTGATTTTTTAACTTTTTTTTCTTCTTTTAATTTGAAATAAACTACAATCTTTTAACACAGAATTTAAAAAAAAACCCGGCTGGCGGAACAACTATTTCAGCCTATGCTTATAAATATTCACTAATTAACTTTTTGTTTTTTTAAAATGAAAATTTCAAAGCAAAGGGTTTCAAATTGGCAATTTTAGATGTTAAAGTATTATACCCCACCAATGTCCAATGCAATTTTCCCATTGTTTTTAAATTGAAAAAAATATCTTTTTTACAAGCGTTTTTAATCCGTGCGAAAATCATTATTTTCAATTTCGGATTTAATAAAATAATTTCCTTTTGGGGTCATAGAGCCGCGCCCCGAAAAACCCAAAATTCCCGGCAGTTGGGGCAGGGCCATGCTGTTTTTAACGGGTTTTTTAAACGCAATAGACATTTGGTTTTTCCCCTGGCGTGCTATTGGGATTATCGGCCCGATAAAAGCAACTCAAACCCCGGGCGAATTTATCGACTTGATATCGCTTTAACGGTTGATAAAACCCAATCACCACCCATAAAAAGGGGACAATTTTTTTAATTAAATCCCGCCTACTCATAAAAAAAAATAAACATTTGATACAATGCGGGAAAATTTGGTCATCTTTCGTGGGTTAATTTATCGACTCGCATAAAGTGTGGACGCACAGCTGGGGCAAAAAGGGTGTTTTGGGCCCCCCTTTGAAAAAATACGTTTTTTTTTTGAACATGTGAAAATTAAAAAAGGAAAGGACTAAATATAGATTTATGATAAAAAAAAAAATTTCATATCGCATGCGCAACAAAACCCATTTTTTTTTTTTGCGCAGTGCATTCATTTTCATGTCTCCTTGTAAAATCGATACTTTCGTACGATTAAAAGACGATGCGTTATTTTCATGGGTTTAAAAACTTTTTTTGTTCATACATGTGTAACCCGGGCCCATTTTTTTGTTTTCTGCTTTAAAATTTGTTTACTTTCAACATTTTGAAAACAAATTTTTTATCAAAAATTAAACTGAAACTGTCACCCTCAATGGAAAATTAAATAACTACTAAATCTAAGAAAATAATGCTCTCATTAATGTTCCAAATTATTGCCTTTTTTTCGAAGTTATCGCTGTTTTTTTGAAGTATGCCCCTAAAAACAGCTTTTTGTAACCCCAAGACTATATCTTTAAAAAATATTTTTTACGCAAAGTCGCGACAATTTCTAATGCTTATTAAAGTCCTTTTTCTGTTTCATTATTTGGGAAGTTAATTTTTTAATGTTAAATAAATTTTTCTTAAAATTTTTTGGTATAAGAAATAAATAATGTATTCCGGAGGGGTGATCCCCCGAAAAACTCTATCCGGAAAAATTTTTTAATGCGACAATTTAAGTTATTTGAAAAAGTTAGTATTTTAAAAGTAAAAAGTATAATAAAAGTTTACGAAAAGGGCTTAAAATCCTAAAAGGCCACAATAGGAAAAATTTTTCCCCGGGTAATTCACTTTTAAGTTTGGTCAGGACTTTTAAATTTCACAGTCAAAATTTTCCTAGCACCGAGCATGAAAATAACCCTTTTAGTCATTTTTTAATTTTATTTCACCAAAACTTTCAGAAATTTCAGAAAAAAAAAGATACATACTGAGGGCGAACGATCTAAAAATTTTTAAAAAGATACTATATCATGTTTTTTTTACGCCGCTTTTCGTTTAACAGTTTCAGGTATCCCCGGAACTAAAGATCGGAAAAGAAATCGAAAAAGGCTAACAAAATAAAATATAATTAAAAAAATGTATGCATTGCAAATTTTTGGTGATTAACTTATTTTCCCCTTAGATACAACTTTGATGTAAAAATTTAGTGTGCAAAGCTTTCCGTGAAAAAAGGGTAAGAAAATTAAGCAATACGCGAATCGAAGAAGGGGACCCTGTTTTTTTTCGTCATATTTCAATTTATTTTTTATCAAAAGTATTTGTGAAAAAAAAACACACTATTTTCATTCCGTTTGAAAAAATTAGGTTTCAAGGGGCCCGGTTACCAAAGAAACATAATTACTTTTTGGGTATAATGGACAACCCAAAAAATAAATTTAAATTTTGTAAAAAACGAAAGTCACAACTAAAAATTATTAAGGGTTGAGGCAAAATGTGATTTTTCCCCGCGATTTTTCGTAAGAATAGAATTTTTTTTTTAAAAAATGAATATGGGGAAGACAAATTTTACTATATTAAAAAAAGTAGAAGGAGCAATTTTGTTTTTGGAAAAACCCGCTCTTACATTTCTTTACCGTTAAGTTGAAAAAATATTTAGGTTAAAAATTTTTTTGAAGCTTCATGGTTGGCCACACATGGGCCTTTAAAACCCATTTTAGTGGGGAAAACTCAGATCCTTCGTAAAAATCAAACTATCGACAGTTTTTCTTTATAAAAAAGCAACGTTTTTAAATTTTCATAGTTTAAAAAGGGTTGGTTCTACCAAGAAAAAAAATAACAAAGTGGGCTCAAAACAGCATTAAAATGCTCAATATAATCCAAATACAGTTTTTCCTTTTCCCGGGGGGGTCACGGGCAATATAAAGTAAGCAATGTTAGAAAAAATTTGCATACACTGTGATATTTATAAATTACAAAAAAAAATTAATGAAAAAAATTTTGTGGATTTAAAAAAAACACCACCATTCAAAATTTCTTTTTTTTTTCCAGACTTATTGTAAATTATGTTAGCGGGCTCAAACGTTTTTGTTTTTAGTACAAAAATGCCCAGCCTACAAACTGACGAAAGGGATTCTGTATAAAAAAATCAAATCACCCAAATAAATTGCAAATTTTTCAAGATATGTTTAAACCTTGAATTTAATCTTTAAGTATCTAAACTAAAATCTGAAAAGGGAGACATTGGTAAATACCCAAGAACCTTAAAAAGTTTTACTTTGGTTTTTTTTACGAAACATTGTGATTTTTTCTTATATTTAGTGCAGTTAAATGGGAATTTTTTCCCCTTTAAAAGATTTCTTTTTTCCCTGAGTTTTGGTTTTCCAACTAATGTGAAATACACCGATACTGCTTCCTGGGCACTAACCATACTCCCACCGAAAGAAGGGATGTTGGAGTTACGGTCAAAACCGTGACAGAACCGCCCCCGCACCCCGGATTTAAAGAGAATCTGCCCAAAAAAGAAAAAAAGGTAAACTTTGTACTCGATTTCTCTATATGTTTTGAACTAATTTGAAAAAACTTAAAAATAGTTTATTTAAATTACGCAAAATTGAAAAAAAAAAAAAAAAAAAAGATGTTAAAAATCATAGCAAAACCCGCCCAAAATGAAAACGAATATTGAAAGTACAAAGACATGCAAAAAAAGAAGTACCACAAATATTCAAAGTGTTACTTTCATGTACCAATTTAGTCGACTAAGTTTAAGGATACTCGATCAGAAACTGCGGAACAAAAAATATCTACAATTTGTTTTTTATATTATACGGAATATTTTAAAAAATGGGGGCCCTGGGTTTAAAACTTTTTAAAATTAACGCTTATTTTTGTGCGAATCGGTATCCCGACCTATCCTAAATTTTAACATGACCCAAAAAGTTTTATGGGCTTTTAAGATTTTTTAAAAACTTTTTTAAAAAAAAGTCTCATTCTTTCTTTAAAAAAATTTCAGTGATATTTGAAATTATTCGTAATCATTTTTTTTTCTTTTTTTGACATAAAAAAAATTTTTGTAAAGTCCATTTAAAAAAAAGATATAAAAAATCCCGCCTTTTTCAACATTTTTAGGCATGTTCCGGGCACAAAAAAATTTGGGTTTTTGGGAAACACAGGTGAAACAAAAAATCTTGAGCCCGAAGGATATCCCCTCTTTAAAAATAAAAATTTTTGGAAAAACGTAATTTTAAAAAAAATTAAAATGTAACGTAACCAAAAAAATTTGGGAAATAATTTGAAGGCTCGTCAAAACAACGCTAGTATAACACTTCCGTGTGCAATTTACAAATTAATTAAGACGTTTTTTTCAACCCCAAAGAACAAGCTTAACCCCTTTATCAAAGAATTTCCCGCGGGGATCATAAAGTTCAGTTTTTTTTTTTTGCTAAAATTTTAAAATGTAAGCGATATGGACACGATATCATTGTAATTTTATTTGCCTTCCGTCCGTAAGTTTTCCGGTGGTTTCCCTACAATCGGGAAACGGGTATTTCCGTGGTTTTGGGGGCCCGGGGCCGGCCGGGCCGGTTTTATTAAAAACCTCAAATACATTGCATCTGACAAAAATAGTGTTTTACAACATCATTTTTGTCGGCTAATTTTTGCGCGCTTTCTGAAAATCATTTTTAGTCTATTTTCAACTATCCCCGATATATCTTTTCCCTTTTTAAAAGTATGTGGTTTGAGGATAAATAAACGAGAATTTGATGTCATGTAGTACACAAAACACGATTTAATAGGTTTCCCTTTTTGTTTATAGGGCCATTGTCAAAAGTTTACACTTCGGTACAGTTTAAAGTATGAATTTCATTTCAATATGACAAGAACATTTTAAGGGTATGACCCTTCCAACCTTAAAAAATGATACAAAAAGATTTCCAGGTCATGCAATGTTTACATTTTTAAAAAAAGTTCATCTTTTTTTGGATTTATTTGGTGGGAATTTTGCAATTAACAACGCATTTAAAATGTTTATATGAGGGAAAAAATTTATTTGGGGTTCTGATTTTGTCTACATTAAACGACGGGGCATGGCAGCCATTTTTAACTCGTTCGGGTCAGTAATCACAGCTGTCAAAGCTGTCCAGCAAAAATGAAAGGTAAGTTGGATTTTTCAAATTTACATTCAGGAAGGCAGTATCTTTGTCGATTTTGATCAGTTATGCTTTGAAAAATACTTACCTCATAACTGGAAAATCTTCATTACCCTTAAACAATGTAAATTACAGTAAAAATGCCGATAAACGCATCTGCAAACGCGTAGTTGACGTCAGAGATGTTTACGTGAATATGCAAATGAAGGTGCGCAGAATTACCCACGCGCGCGAATTAGCCGAAACTACTGTAGATCTACGCCCCTGCACTGGTATCACTATTTGAAGGCTTAGCATCATGAAAAATGGAATACATACACTTAAAAAGTAAAATGAGGTACAGTACCTACCGCAGAACTAGTAAAACCAACATGAATATTTCACATTTTCAACAGCTGATGACAACACCTTCGTTGACAGCAAATGGTGTAAAATTATTAAAGGGAAGTCACCACTGTTAGTCAATTTGATTGTAATTACATTTGCGCGCTTGTATTAACAATCTTTCAAATGCGCGAAATTATGTGAGATACACTGATGCTATATTTTATATCTGTGTTTATCATACTGTACATAGTGCTCAATAAAATCAAGCGTAACTTTAGTTACATTTCAACACTTACTGATGGAATGCGAATCCAAATTCTGGCGATATAGAATTTCAGGGTCGCCGCTTTGATAAGCTGTGGAACTGCCGTCTTTTATGACGTAGACCAATCTACTATATCCTGTCTACACTACTTCCGGGTATACTGTTTACAAAAAAAAAAATCGTTACGGAAATGATCAAAAAGATAAATTTCAAATCAAAAATAAAATTTGAAAGAAATATCATATATCTTTCAAACTAGAACAGTAAGCCGATGAACACTTAAATCCATTGCACGCTGAGCATGCGTAGTTAAACTGCTCGGTTTTGCACGCTGGGCATGCGCATTTAACCTTCTCGGTTTGGCACGCTGGGCATGCGCAGGGGAACATTTATTTGCGCGGCAGCGCACGCTGCACGCTGAGCATGCGCAATAACTATTTCTCGTTTATGCACGCGTTTCTAACCGTGCAACACGTTTCACGTTTCGCCTTCAACACGCGAGTTGCTCGCGTTATCACGCAAACTCGGGGAACAAACTCGCAGGCGCCACTGTATTATGGGAACGCCCCTGGCGGGCGGGCGGGCGGCGTCCACAGACCTTGTCCGGAGCATATCTTCTACATGCATGAAGGGATTTTGATGAAACTTGGCACAGTTGTTCACCATCATGAGACGGAGTGTCATGCGCAAGAAACAGGTCCCTAGGTCTAAGGTCAAGGTCACACTTAGAGGTCAAAGGTCAAATTCAAGAATGACTTTGTCCGGAGCATATCTTCTTCATGCATAGAGGGATTTTAAAAGAAAGTTGGCAAATTGTTCATCATCATGAGAAGGAGTGTCATGCGCAGAACCAGGTCCCTAGGTCTAAGGTCAAGGTCACACTTAGAGGTCAAAGGAACAAGAATGAAAATTTGTCCGGAGCATTCTTCTTCATGCATAGAGGGATTTGATATAACTTGGCACAAATTCACCACCATGGGGGCGGAGTGTCATGCGCAAAAAACCAGGTTCTAGGTCTAAGGTCAAGGTCACACTTAGAGGTCAAAGAATACAAGAATGAAAACCTGTCCGGAGCATGTCTTCTTCATGCATAGAGGGATTTTTATATAACTTGGCCAAAGTTCACCACCACGAACGTAGAGTCATGCGCAAGAAACCGGTCTAAGGTCAAGGTCACACTTAGAGGCCAAAGGTCAGATACAAGAATGACTTTGTCCGAAGCATTTCTTCTTCATGCATGGAGGTGATTTTGATAACTTGAACAATATACACCATCATGAACGAAGTGTCATGCGCAGTTCCTTCTTTTGAATTACTTTCCCCTTTGTTGTTACTATAAATAGCTTATATTGTAACTTTTTCATTACTAGTCATAGGGAAAATCGAGACCATTTTCTGTAGTACAGTATGCAATTACATCCAATTTGAGGTGTTATTTTTACCAGTCTTCTACCTGGTAAAGATTTTTGTGAGGACTTACAAATTGTTTTTTTATTCTTTTTTTTTTTTTTTAAGATTAACTTCCCTTAGGGTTAAAAATAACTTTTTTAAAACTTTTTAAAATTTGACCGGGGGAAAAACCAAGACCATTTTTTGGTACAAATAGAGTTATTTTCCCAATTTTAGGTGATTTTAAGGTATTTTTACCTGGTAAGGGTTTTTTTTGGGACTTTGAAAAACAAAACACTTGTTTTTTACTAAAAACCCCAAGTAAATCCCCTTGAAATAAGTGTAGAGAAAAAAATTTTCTGTGCGGGGATATTTTTACATTCTTGCACTCGTTTTTTCTGGCTACCTGCCTAAAAGATTCGTTTTCAAATGATCGAAAGGATTTAAATTTAAACTAATTAGATAATTTTAGGGATCGGCAAAACTCAAAGTTTTAAATAAAAAACCTCCAATAATTTTAAAACAGCCAAACTTCACTCCTATAGGCTGGGAATAGATATCCTTTGTTGAAGTTCCCGTCAGACGAGTTTTGAATCAACAACTACGGTCCATCGCATAATGTCCTTAATTGAAGCTGTAAATAAACGATTGCCGCTTTTGGAGTTCAGCGCCTAATGCTATAACATTATCATTAAACGACCCCCCCCAAAGCCCCGGCTGTATTTACCAATAACGTTGAACCTTGTCTGTAATGAAAAATTTCCTACTGTTTTAGCGATTACAAAAACCAAAAGAGCCACCCCCTTGCTCAATAGGGGAAGCCAATCTACGGATCTCAGGGTGGATTCGAGCCCCGGGGGGGCGATGCTCTCCCCTGACGATTGTAAAAGACTTGTGTTGAAATCATTTGTCCCCCCCCCCCCGATGATTCATGTGGGGGAAATTGTAGTTACAAAGGGAAAAAATTTGTAATGGTACATAATCAGGAAAAAAATTGGTTTTGGTTAATGCCCCCGTTACAAAAATGA
>NW_026460524.1:0-21879 GCF_021730395.1 Mercenaria mercenaria | reverse complement strand
TCGAACGGCTTTCTTTTCAGAACTATTTCTTATAGCAGCGTATGTAAACAAAGCGCGGGAAAGCAACGTACGTAAACAGGAAAGACGTCATGACGTTTCAAAGACAAATAACAATGTTTAGTTCCGGGTTTGTTTAATCAGTTGCAGCGTAACGTTATGAATTTTTGATAAAATAACGTGTTTTGAATCAAGAAATATACTATCAGGAACAAAGAGGAACTGTCAAGGTACTGGATTTTTATTCCGTTTTTCGAAATAAAATATAAATAACTACATAAATCTTCTACATATATGTAGTTCGTAATACGTCATTTACAGCACGGGAGTCATCTTACACCCCCGGGGTGTAAGATGGATTTTTCTTGCCTACCTAGCGGGGAAAGTATACATTTATCCGAGCACGCGTCGGGGATAGATATTCCTGTCTTTCCCTAGGGAAAAACCTTGTCTAAAATAGCGTGCACTAAGGTGACGTCACCTTGTACCGGTACCATTGTGACGTCATAAACTTTATAAATAATGTCAGGAAATACCCAAACCTATTTGTCTCCACGATCTATTTTGAACATGATAGGCAAGAAAAATGATCTAACATGTCTGCCTGTGTAAGACAGCTGTTTTCCCTACCCTCGGAACAGCATGGATAAAAAACCTCGCTAACGCTCGGTTTTCCATTCCACACTGTCCCTCGGGTAGGGAAAACCCCGTCTTACACAGGCAGGCATGTAAGATCCTTATATTCCAGCACCGGTAAAATTACCAGAAATCCCCGTCTGGTATGCAAGAAAACCCCATCTGGCACCCCCCATGCCAGATGACTCTCGTGCTGTTAATGACAACTAGTTGTTCATGCACTGATAAAATATTGTTTATGTAAAAACACGAAAAAAGCAGGTACCTTGATAGTTTCTCTCCGTTCCTTATAGTATATTTCTCGATTGAAAATACGTTAGTTTACCGTAAGAACATAACGTTACGCTACAAACGATAATACTAAAGTGGAACTTTGTTATTGTGCGTAACGCAAAACATCATGACGTCACTTCTGCTTACGGACGTTAATTTCCCGCGCTCTACTATAAGAAAGAGTGCTACAAAGAAAGTATTCCTATCTGTTATTTGTAAAATACGTTATGCAAGAAAAATAATCTGCCAGAATAAAATGCTAACATGTATACGATATGCAAGAAAAAATATCAGTCATGTGTTTACGAATCGGATGGAAATATCCGTCCCTCGGCCACCTGCGCATGGACGGTAATTCGGCAAGCCTCATTACCGCCCAATGCGCAGGTGCCCTCGGGACGGATATTTCTGTCCGATACGTAAACACATGACAGATCGAGGGTTCAACGCAATAAGGGCGTATCTACATATAATAATTATATGTAGATACGCCCTTCTTGCGTTGATATTATATACGAGGAATCTTTCAAAATATATGCCATACTTAATTTACCCATCATACAAAACTTTTTTAATTAAGTAAAGTAAGAACTGACTTTTAAGATCGGTCGTAGAAATCTAGCGGTGTGCCGTAACCATGAAAACGGCTACAGAAGCTGGTAATCGCGGAAACTTAAAAAACTTTCTTGTGTCATATTTCGAAAGGTGGTAGAATTAGAAACTTGATTTTTTCGAATTTTCATTAAGTTATAAATACCTATTATTTGCAGTGATTGTATTCTAAATATCTTATTTAATTTCTTAATTCTCGCCAGCACGTGCAATTTTAGTAATAAGCACGTGCATTCAGTTGTAAACCAACAAGGTGCCTTTTTTAATCAGAAAATGTTTTCTGGACTTAATTACAACTACTGCTGATTTTTGGTTTGAAAATGTTATATAATACGCATGCAATTAAAATTCTAAAAATTTTGATACGTCTGTTTAACATCATTTTATATATTAATGCAACGGATTGCATGCCATATAGGCTATTAAGTCGCTTCCTTTTTCAATACATATGGACAATGAAGTTAATTAATAATGCGTTAAATATCGGCTTGGAATATTTAATAGATATTATATGAAAAACAATAAAGTTTATTTAATTAATGGTTGGAAAACATGTGGATAAATTGTTTTTGTGACACTGTCTTTTGTTAGCTGTCAGTATTGTATAGATACGCAACCATTATGGGAGTAAACTAGGCCTAGAATAAAGGCTTCCAGTGTGTGTAGAGCGGTTCTACCGAAGTGATGCTAATGTACATGTAGAAAGAATGTACGATGAAAATTGCGAAATAATAATAATGTTTTGCATGTTTCTTATTTTCGGGGTGGGTCACTTATTGCTACACTGTTGAAATCTCGTATTATGCAATACACTTTCCGGAGATATTAACATCATCGCTATGTTATCAAGTACTATATATTTTGTATATAGACCGGATAGAATAATAAAAGGAAAATACGATGTTTTTGAAAGAGTATGTCTGTATTTCTTTCATGCACATTTGTAGTAGCAATATACATTATCTGCATGCGGTTACGAAGAAAATTACATATGTTAAAGTGACAGTTTGCAATGTTATCTTTATACATTTTCATTCCGGCTCCGTTGCTTCAATAAATCGCATATTTCTAGTTCTTTCATATACAAAACACTTTACTGCAGTTTATTGACAAATTGAAAATTAAAATGAAATCCAAATGATCGTTTTACTATGATGACTTACATTCTAAACATTGAAAACATACATATACCATGATCTCGTTTTAAAAAGCAAACAGAACGTAAGTATAAGACTATGTGTAAGGACGCATTTCAAGATAAGATAAAACAAGTGTTAATGAATAACTGTGGATGGCCAAACCCCGGATCCCCTCCTCTCTCTCTCTTTCACCCCCCCCCCCCCCCCCCCTCCCCATTTCAAGATAAGATAAGACAAGTGTGGATGGCCAAACCCCAAATACAAGATCTCATCAATAACATGGAACTACATTTTGAATTGCAAAAACAGATCATCTAACATCATCTTACAAGCTTGGCGAACTTCTCTTTTCGTAACACTGGGGCTCATTGTCCCTGCGTAGTTAGTGGGGACCGATGCGCTATGCTAACTTCCAAATGCTAAATAAGAAGTTGTTAATGCTAAATGTCAATAGCTTAATGTTAATGTCACATACTTAATGCTAAATGCTACATACAAAATACTATATGCCGTATACAAAATGCTAAATGTCATAAAAGCTCTACATGCAGCCACAGGAAAACATTGCAGCAATTACAAGGCAGAGACTGAAGCACTCATGAAGGCCGTCTCAATGGTTGAAGACTCGGCAGAGGAAAGCTCCTCAGCCGTCTTTCTCATATATGCACTCTCTGTTATGGAAGTTCTGATCAACAATAAAGCTCCGCACTAGCCAATAGAATGCAGAGCCTGAGTATAACGTGCAAAGTAGCACTTCAGTGGATTACATCCATTGTGGACTTGCAGGCAATGAAGAGGCTGACAAACTGGCTTAGCTAGAAGCTCAGTCAGAACAACCAACAAAACCTGTGAGTTACAAGAAGTCACTATCATCAAGGCAATAACGAGATCAAGGATAGAGAAAGATGTTTTTCATCTCCTTGAACAAGTGATGTTGGTCAGGCTTCTCTCGGTCACAACAAGCTCAATGCTTACACGTACAAGAAATACAGACTGGCACCATCGCCAACTTGTTCATATGGTGAGGAAGATCAGACTGCGGAGCATATACTTCGGAGATGTAAAAAGGCATGACCATGAAGGAGCTGCGACTTGGCCGATAGATACCTCAATGCACCAGAAACTGTATGGAGGCATTGAGGATCTGCGGCAAACCACAAGTTTCGCCAAGGCAACTGGTCTGACAGTGTAGTTGCGAACGAGAAGAAGATGACGAAAACAAATTCTTTTTTGTCAAATGATAAATGCTAGTTCTCAGATTATCAATCTTTGTGATCTTTATCTCTTCAATTAATGAATGTAACTTTTACTTATTAGATAAAAAAATAAATGTGCTGCCTGTCTAATTCAAAGCAATAACGTTGCAGATGTTACAGGGACATGGGACCGAAACATTTTGCTGTAAAATGTTTATTATATAGTAGACTAAGATATGTAAAAGAGAAAAAAGTTATGTAACGAAGGGCAATGATTATATAACTGATATATTCAGCACTTTTTTTTCAATGGAAACTTAGCAATGAGCATTTTGACATTTATTGTTTTAACAAAAAAGCATTTATCATTTTAGCAGTTACCATTGCGCATTGACCTTCCATAGGCATATCGCATTTGGTATGTTGCATTTTATATAAAGTATTTGGCATTTTGCATTAAGTGATTGGCATTTAGCATTAAGTATTAGGTGTTTAGCATTAAGTTATTGGCAAAATGCATTACATAATTGTCATTTAACATTTGGCTATATTCATGGCGCACCGGCCTTCAATACATATCAAATGCCATATGCCATATCCTTTGTGCTAAATGCCTATAACTATTGCCAAATGACAAATACTACTCGTCCAATGCTTTAACTTTGTGAATTGATAATCTGTACCCCTTACACTAATGACTGTTACTTTTAATCACGTGAAAACATATGAAGTTCTATCAGCCCGATTTGAAGCAATAACATGTTCTGAGGGTTATGAGATGACATGATCGAAACTTTTCGCTCTAAAATGTTAAGAAATATTTTAATAGAGACAAAGTTATGTTACAAAGGCCAATGACTATTTACAGGATGCATTTATACACTGATATATTCAGCTCTTTATCTGAATAAGTACTTAGCAATACGCATTTGGCATTTATTGTTTCGTATTTGCAATTAACAATTATCATTTATTGTTTGACAATTACAAATGTACCATTTCACAGGCAATATTTTATATTAAGCATATAGCAAATAGCATTTTGCAATAATGTTTGTCATTAAGCATTTGGCAATGAGCATAGCACACCGGCTTTCCATAGCCTTCAATAGTACTTAATAAATGTCATTTCGTTTTCAAAACATTTTGCATAAGGTGTTTGGCATTTAGCATTGTTACCTGATTATTTAGCAATTGACAAATTACATGGCGCACCAGGTTTCCATATAAACATGTACATTAGCATCACCATTTTAGAACCGTTCTACACACACTGGACTGCCTCGGTAGCCTAGTGGTAGAGCGTCCGCTTCGAGTGCGGGAGGTCGTGGGTTCGATCCCCGGCCGCGTCATACCAAAGACGTAAAAAATGGTACTAGCAGCTTCTTCGCTTGGCGCTCAGCATTAAGGGGATAGTGCTAGGACTGGTCAGCCCGGTGACAGTATAATGTGACTGGGTGGGGTATCATGCCACGTGTCTACGGCGTGATATTCCAGTGAGGCAGCACTATAAAGTTGGGCATTGTGCTCACTGCTACAAGTAGACACCGTCGTTTATATGACTGAAAAATTGTTGAAAAAAACGTTAAACACACACACACACACTGGAAGTCTTTACGCTAGGCCTAGTTTACTCCCATTATTGTACCGCTAAATTATAGAGAGAAGTCCAATATGATTAATTATTAAAGTGATAGAAGTATGAAATCTAGAATATTTGAATTCGTAACAGTAATAGTAAAAATATCAGCGAAAATGAGAACAATTTTATGCATGCATTATATGTTAAGCGTATCTATACAATACTGACAGGTAACAATGTCACATAAAAACAACAACAAAAAAAAAAAAAAACATAATTTATTCACATGTTTTTAACAATTAATTTGATAATCATTTTTTTTTTCATATTTATTTATATAATTATGTTAAATATTCCAAGCCGAGATTCAACGAGTTATTCCCTAACTTCATTGTCCATGTATATTGAAAAAGGAAGCGAATAATTAACGTATATGGCATGCAATCCGATGCATTGATATATGAAATGGTGTTAAACAGACGTATCAAAATTTTTAGAATTTTAATTGAATGCGTATTATACAATATTTTCAAGCCAAAAATCAGCAATAGTTGTAATTAATTCCAGAAAACATTTTCTGATTAAAAGAGGCATCTTGTTGGTTCACAACTGAATGCACATGCTAATAATTAAAATTGCACGTGCTGACGACAATTAAGAAATTTAATAAGATATTTAAAATATAATCACTGCAAACAATAGGTATTCATAACTTAATAAAAATGTGAAAAAATCAAGTTTCTAATACCATTACTTTTTGAAATATGACAAAAGAAAGATTTTTAGTTTCCGCGATTATCAGCTTCTGTAGCCGTTTCCATGGTTACGGCACACCGCTAAATTTCTACGACCTCATTTAAAACCTTCATTTGTTGCCGCACTGTATTCTTATATAGGTAAAAAAGTTTAGTATGTTGGGTAAATTAAAATCCTTACGGAGGACCAGTACACACGAAAGCTTCTTCAGATATTATTAATCTCACATGGGTTATCCCACACTCCTGTGACGGACTACTTCATGCACTGAATATACATATTATTTATGTGAAATAATTAAAAATCAGGTAGAATCTACCTTTATCTTTTCTCTCCGTTCCTTATAGTGTATTTCTCGATTCAAAATTCATTACTTTATGATAAGAACGTACCGTTACGCTACAAACGATAAAACTAAAGCGGAACTTTGTTATTGTGCGTCACTGAAATGTCACGACGTCACTTCTGCTTACGGACGTCAATTTCCCGCGTTTTAAATAGTTTCATATTTTCATGCTTGTTTTTATTGTTTCTGTTGTGGTAAGTGAGAAATAGAATCCATCATTGGTGTTCGGTGAAGATCGGAAATCCCAACCCTCGGGCGCACCGCTCAAGTCTTAAACTCGGCAGACCCGAGAGACAGTGTGGAATGAAAAACCGAGCTAACGAGGGTTTTTTTTATATCCAAACTGTCCCGAGGGTTGCGAATAATTTGTCCGTCATATTTTGTATCCGGAGCATACATTTCATATAACTTTGAAATATGGATAATACAAATTATGTGTATTAACGTCTGCAGAAGCCCATGGGCTTTGTTGGTGACCACGACCGAAGGTCGACCTCAAAGATTATAATTAAGGATCTTACATGCCTGCCTGTGTAAGACGGGGTTTTCCTCTACCCGAGGGACAGTGTGGAATGGAAAACCGAGCGTTAGCGAGGTTTTTTATCCAAATTGTCCCGAGGGTTGGGAAAACAGCTGTCTTACACTGACAGTAAGAAAAGATAAATGTCAAAGATATTACACGGTGTTTTAACATGACTAGTTATGCTTAAATCATCACAACGATATTATGTTGACGTCACGTCGACGTGATATTTGCATCTAGATATAGCGCTTTCATTTGATCAAACATTTTACTTCATTAAGTATAGGTTAATATATGGGAGAGCGGTGCCTTGAGTGATAATGGTCCTAGTAAGGTGATAATAGCCCGAGGGCTTTAGCCTGAGGGCTATTATCTTCTTCCAGGGCCATTATCACTCAAAGGCAGCGCTCTACCATGTATTTACCTGTTTATTACATGTTTACCTATAATATGGTAAGAAAAGTTTAGTGTGTCATTTTTATGAGTACTGGCATAATAATTTTCAGTTTTTCAGTTTCTATATTATATGTATAAGAGACTATATACTGTATAAAATCAAATGCCTTGATAGTTGTACTGTGTTGCTTATAGCATAATTTAGGATTGAAAAAAGTTATATGAGTCATGCCATGGGAAAACCAACATAGTGGCTTTGCGACCAGCATGGATCCAGACCAGCCTGCGCATCCGCACAGTCTGGTCAGGATCCATGCTGTTCGCTAACGGTTTCTTTAATTGCAATAGGCTTTGAAAGCGAACAGCATGGATCCTGACCAGACTGCGCGAATGCGCAGGCTGTTCTGGATCCATGCTGGTCGCAAAGCCACTATGTTGGTTTTCCCATGGCACGGCTCATATCATGAATATACGACGTTACGCTCAAGATAATAAAACTAAAAACTGAAATGTTCGCTTTTTTACCTCCATGAAACGTCATGACGTCATTTCTGTTTACGGACGTTAATTTCCCGCGCTAACGTCAGGGCCATTATCGATAATGGCCCCGGGGCTAATTATGATAATGTGATAATGCATGACGTAATGCGATAACAGGAGAATTTTCAGCACAAATTTGTTACTATTTATAGGTACTCATGTAATAAGAGGTTAATATACGGCTCGGTTGTGTCTTCTTGCCATAATGGCACACCTAATGTCATAATTGCCCGTGGGCACAACCAGCCGTTTATTGACCTTTTTATTATATACCTACGCTTCATATTCGTCTTTGAATTTTCATTTTACATATTTTTTCTACAAATTTGTAGGGCCTAAGCATAATTTGTATTGATTTTTTCATCAACAGTGCCATCAATATTTGACAGTCGATATGCAAATGATTCACCATCCTTTCGTCCCCCACAATGACGTTGCTATATGACGTCAACGTCAGAACGCGCTGACGTTCCGGTTACCCGAGGCCATTATGATTATGGCGCGTGAGGCGCACTGCGCCATTATGGATTCGTTTAGAAGCTCGAGAGGGCACTTTTTCATCGATTACAGATAATGTCATAGACCAGTAATTGAGAGCGGACACAGTGGTCCAGTAGCAACACTGTCTGCCTACGAAACCAGGGTCGTGAGTTCGAGCCCCGCTCCTCCAACTAAAAATTACTAACATTGGGATAATAGTCCATTGTATGGGTGCTTTACACCTGGCACGCTAAAGAACCAGGAAAGCTTCTGGAACTGGAGCGTCTTTTGTATCTTGCACTATCTTCCTACTAACAGTCTTCTGGAGGAGTCGTCCATATGGATTACCGGTGGCGACTATAAATAAGCTTATATACAAACACCAGTAATTGCTGACAAAGTAATGCAACAGACGAGGGTACGCACATAGACAAGCACATGGCAGATATTATAGAAATGTCAGTAATGCAGATGTAGTAGTGCCATGGCTTAGTAAATGCAGATATTTAAACAAAGAAGGCAAAAAAGTGTGTGTTATATAGTATACAACAATTCATTTTTCTGAATAAATCATTGTTTGTTGTTCAGATGCGTATTACAATATCACTCGTGCTGCGCCCTCGTGATATAATTCCTTCGCATCTGAATTCCAAACAATGATTATATCAACGACAAATCACAATCTAAGATCAAAATGCTACATATCATATACTACAGCATGCTAAAGATTAACTATAAAGGCTGATCCTTTAAAGACACACCGTGATTGAGACAAAAACGCAGGTAGCTTTATGCGTTGATCGATTGATCAGCGACCTTTAAAATATGACCTGCTGATTACTAAAGGAAATTGAATTATTATTACAAGTTTATATGCGCATAATATATGAAGTTTAATCATTTAGATATATACGGTGTTCTATTTGGACCGTCGGATTTTTATTTTGCTCCCCAAATCACGATGTTTGAACCCACGGTAACGAAGCCGAAACTAGGAGGATGAAGGCACGACATTACGATGATGAAAGTAGTAATTCGAAACTACAATGGTGAAAATACGAAACTATGATGATAAAAACTGGCACGGAAACACGACACTTCAATGTTGAAAACGATGATTTAAATTATCGTGGTTTCGACTTTCACCGTCTTGGTTTTGACTTTCGCCATCCTATTTTCAATCTTGTTTTCTCAAAGGTAGTTTCCACTTTCATCATCGTAGTTTCGACTTTCGTCATTGTGGTTTTAGCTATCGCTATCATAGTTTCGATCATGATTTAATATAACAAGAAACGGTACGTACATCTGGCTTTTATTATGTCAAAATTTTAACTTAGAAGTTTTGTGAGTTTTGCATGTAAGCATATTTCTCAGAAACTACCAGACAAAATATTTTCAAAACTCCAGCTTACATTTTGTTAAAATTGTGCCAATTCTTAACACAAAAAAATGCGAAAGTTTTACATGTATGCATGTTTCTCAGAAACTACCAGACCAAATGTTTTCTAACACCACACACATCTTTGGCATCATGGGTAGGGCGCACGTGACAGGTTTCATCAGTGTGGCTTACATTTCAATTAAGTAATGTCCCCTTTTGACTGGGATCTATTAAATTTTTTATATTTATTTTTTACATCTTCACATCTAAACAAGTTTCTCAAACTCTATTGTACGTTCGAAGTCATCGTCTTTAAGTTTACAGATTTTGCTCCCTTTGCTGCATAGAAAATTTCGGTAAAACTTTTGTATATACGCTATTATTGTGTGACACGGATTCAAATAGTCGACCGCTACAATTACACAGATCTTGTGAAATTTCTTGAAAGCACTAACAGTTTCAACCTTTAAAGCCGCCTTTATTGTAAACATGTTAATGATATTCGACCTTTTGATATAAAATCACGTGATTACAAGCAGGAAGTGAATTTTTATCAAATATTGACAAGTCTGTGCGAGGTTTTAGATAAACACGTTATCTAGGGTTAAACAAAATTTAGAGCTCAAATGTGTATATGAGGTTGGATATTCTAAAGTTGAAGAAGGTATCTGTTCTAAAATGGAGGTGTCTGGTCGAAGGACATCAAACGGCAGAAACTTGAGTTTATCAAGAGGTTCAGCAGATGACTTTGAGTTTTCATGTCAACCATGCGCAGGTGAAGGACACCATGTTGAAGCAGCGGGATTCTGTCAAAATTGTCAGGAATATTTATGCATTACCTGTTACAAATATCATTGTAAACCAACCCCGAGTAGACATCATGTTCTTCTGGATAAACATAACATGCCGAAAGCTAGGACACCAGCGTCAGCTAAATATGGATGTACTTTGACCTGTACGAAACATGCCTCGGAAATTGTAAAGTTTTTCTGCAAGCAGCATGATGCAGTTGGATGCGGAGACTGTATGATTCTGGATCATAAATCGTGTAAGATCGATTACATTCCCGATATTTCTAAGGATTTTATAGATGGCGAGGAATATGAACAACTCGTTACAAGGGCTAAGCAGCTTGAGAAAAATGCTAAATCACTGAAGAAAGAGATTGAAGAAGATGGTAAAGAAGTTTATAGACTGTGTGCTAAAGCTGTAGGGGATATTCGAGCGTTTCGGAAACAAGTAGATAAGTATTTGGAAGATATGGAACAAAAACTACTGGATCAATGCGAATCACAGAAAACGAAAGCTGACAAATTATTAAAGGCTGTTGAAAATCAGTTACAACCGATGAAACGCGAACTCGAAGACATCCATTCACAGCTTACTTCACAAGCGAAGCATTCCGGGGATTTATTTGTGCAAGCGAAACAAATAAGTTTTCGCCTGAAGAAGATAGGAGAGGAACTGAAATTTCTGTACGAAATAAATGAGCCCAGTATGTATACGTTTGAGAAAAGCAATCAAATCCTAGAATATTTTCAAACGAAAAAAGGTTCTCTCGGTGATCTTCGACCAAAACAAATAAGAAATCGCCAGGTCATGTCTCCAAGACGTCTCCAAGATTTAACACCAACTGTTACTGGAGAAGTCAGCGCAAAATCTTCTACTGATGGAGAATGTTGGATCACAGGAATGGTAGCTGTAGCTCCTGATACACTTGTGTGCACTGATTATAACAATTACTCGGTGAAACTGATTGATATCAAATCTGATAAAATTACTTCTGAGCTCAAACTTACAGATAAACATTGGGATATAACATACGTTTCAGACGATCAGCTAGCAGTTACTGTGACCGATGGGAGAAAGATATGTCTCTTGTCCTTTAGAAGTGGTCTGTCAAAGATTCGCGACCTTGCTGTAAATGGAAATTGTTATGGGATAGCTTTCAGCAATGACAGGCTTGTTGTATCTTATATCAGTCCTCCAAAAGTAGAGATTCTGAGTCTGGATGGGAAAGTTATACAGAGGATTGATACTGACAGCAACGGGAAGGCTTTATTTAGAAATCCGTGTTACGTAGCTGTAGATCGAGACGGGAACTGTATTTATGTTTCTGATTACCTTACTAATTCAGTGACTAAAGTCACTACATCAGGAAAGGTACTTGATATATACAAAGATACAAACCTCTCAGACCCGCAAGGAATTGCCGTTTACAGCGACGGGTCAGTGCTAGTTTGCAACCGTGGAAAAGACAATTTACATCTGCTGTCATCAGAAAACAAGAAAATAAAAACTGTACTGAACAAGATAGAGCGTCCACAGGCCTTGTGTTTTAATAGAGAATCAGACTCACTTTTTCTGAGTACTTACAGATCAAAATGTAACACAATTCTCAAGTACAAGCTTACTTAATCAGCTTGCATAGAATGATAAGTATGAGCTGGAGTTGAAGATAAATCTTGAAAAGTTTTAAATATTTGACTTATATGTAGGAAATTGTGGCACGTATTTTGTTTATTCAACTATGTAATATAGAAATCTGGTATTCCAAAAACAAAAATAAAGTTGTTAACTTGTGTTTATGCTTATTGTCTGTGAAGATGACTTAGTAAATGCAGTTAGTTTCAAACAAAGCAGACGTACAGTATCTTCTATACTGATTGTTTGTCATGAACAGTATGATTACAATGCAGCCATAACCTTTGCATTTTTTCATATATAAAGATTGACCTTTTTTCTATACAGTCCATTTGATTTCAACCAAACAACATTTTAGGAGTACCAAATCTACTGGACAAAATTATATACCATACGCTATCGATACAGTGTGTGTGATTAAAATTCTAATATTGCTCGATTTGATTTCCAGTTTAACAAAGAAGGAGATCAACCTCTGTATGTTTAAGAAATAATTTATAGCAAAAGAGTGTTTTAACACTATTTATGCACGATCGGGGGTTATACGCCAGGCGTAATAATTGCACGAGGGCGCAGCCCGAGTGAAATTATTTGTACGATGTATTACCGCCCGAGTGTATAAAACACTCTGTGCTATAAATTATTTCGATTCTAATATGTCTAATCTAAAACAGTAAATAAATTATAGAAGCGTTCTTTCTTGGTCGCCACAAAAGCTTTGACGTTATCGCACGTTAACGTGACGTCATTCAAGCGCAAGTGTTTAACAGAGACAAGCATATTAGAATTAACAAATAATCAAGGCCTTCGAGTGATTTATCGTGTAACTTACCACGGTTGAGTTCAGATGCGTAGGAATTGAACCACAAGGGCGTTAGCCCGAGTGGTTAAATATTGAAGCAACTGAACGATGAAACGTGGTAAATTACACGATCAATCACAAGAAGGCCTTGATTGTTTTCATTCTGACATGCCCATTGACGCATTTCAATTAATATTATGCTAGACTTCATTTACACGAGGAGTAATGTATCGGACTACATGCGGCAATCTGACGTCATAATTGACGTCATAACGCTCTCTTACCGGTCCGCGCGTCAACCGTTGTTTATCGAAGAATATACAGAGCTTAACTTCCTTCTTTTTTAACTGGAAATCAAATCGAGCCATGTTAGGATCTGCGATAAACATGCTCGGAGGGCCATTACAAAGAGCCATTACATAGAATTAGATCTCTTTTGAAAATCTATATTTTATTACTTTTTATGATTTTTTATGATTACCTCCCTTTAATATAAAACTATTTAAAAGGTGGACTATTTTTTGGATTTCAACATAATTTCCAGTTTTACATTTGCATTTGATAAACAAAATGCAAGTTTTAAACAGCGTCTAGATTCGCAATTCTATTTTCAATTTATTATGGTTGCGCAACCGAGATGGACAAGGGAGGTAATAATAGGTGATTTAGGTGAAACAAGAGTGCCAGAGTGTCACAATATACGCCCGTCACAGCAAATTACTTTACTGTAGCGCCTGTATTTGCAAATGGAATTTTAATTTTGTGGTTTTTTAGTCATTATTGTAATTCTTTTGTTTTTCTAAGTCCACAAAAAACTCCTTACCCGGTAGAGATACCTTAAAATACACCTAAAATTTGAAAGTAACATCTATGTTGTACCACAGAAAAGTGGTCTTGGTTTTTCCCTACGGTCAATAATAAAAAAGTTACAATATAAGTTATTTATAGTAACAACTAAGGGAAGTTAATCTTAAAAAAAAATGTAAGTCCACACAAAAATCCTTACCAGATAGAGATAGGTCAAAATACACATCAATATTGGATGTAACATGCATGTTGTACAACAGAAAAGTGGTCTCGATTTTTCCCTACGACTAGTAATGAAAAAGTTTCAATATAAGCTATTTATAGTAACAACAAATGGAAGTAATTCTAAAGAAGGGACCTGCGCATGACACTCCGTCTCATGATGGTGTACAATTGTGCCAGGTTACATCAAAATCCCTCCATGCATGAAGAAGAAATGCTCCGACAGTCATTCTTGTATCTGACATTTGGCCTCTAAGTGTGACCTTGACCTTAGACCTAGGGACCTGGTTCTTGTGCATGGCACTCCGTCTCGTGGTGGTGAACATTTGTGCCAAGTTATATCAAAATCCCTCCATGCATGAAGAAGAAATGCTCCGGACAAAGTTTTCATTCTTGTATCCTTTGATCTCTAAGTGTGACCTTGACGTTAGACCGATGGACCGGACCTGGTTCTTGCGCAAGACACTCCGTCTCATGATGGTGAACAATTATGCCAACTTTCATCAAAATCCCTCCAATGCATGAAGAAGATATGCTCCGGACAAGGTCATTCTTGAATTTGACATTTGACCTATAAGTGTGACCTTGACCTTAGCCTAGGGACCTGGTTCTTGCGCAAGACACTCCGTCTCATGATGGTGAACAATTGTGCCAAGTTTCATCTAAATCCTCTATGCATGAAGAAAATATGCTCCGGACAGTCTGTGGACGCCGCCCGCCCAACCGCCCGCCAGGGGCGTTCCCATAATACGTCCCGTTTTTCAAACGGGCGTTAAAAAGGTGGATGTTTCGAACACAAACAAAAAATAAGAGAGAAAGTAGTTTACAACTTACATTGAGGATTTTAGATTGCAAAACCTTTTAAAAGGAAACTGTATTTGTTTTGTATCAGATCAAACATAATAATTGTTCACTTGCGAAAATGTGAAATTGTGCGTACTAGAAATATTGTAGGGATAATACACGTTTTTTTTTGTGTATTAACGTCTGCAGAAGCCCGCGGGATTGTTTGTGACCGAGACCGAAGGTCGAGGTCACAAATATATCCCAAGGGCTTCTGCAGGCGTTAATACACAAAACAAACGTGTATTGTCGCTATTCTTGCATAAAAAACATTACACGACGACTAAATGCATTGTTTTCATATGTGATGACTTGACGATTCCGGTACATTTTTTATTTACCATTCTTGTTGTTCTTGGAAACGGTAAACATGTTTTAAATATCCATAACCGGGGCACACATAACAACAACACTACTAAAAGCGTGATTTGAAGGTTTTTGAGCATCTTATTATTATTTTTTAGTTATTACAAACGTTACATTACACAATTTTGCATATAACTAAAAAATTTGATAAACAGGAACACAATTATTTTAAGAATAACAACTTTACATTCGAATTATTCTGAGTACGAACAAACAGAGTACGGATGAGTACGAAGCTAGTGACTAGCTTTCGAGGTTTATTATATGAATTCTGCGAACAATCGGGTAAAAACAAACCGACTGATACTAACAAAAATCATTAATATAATACATAAAAACGGGCAATAGCACAAGTTACACGCGATACTTATTTATTCACAGTTATTTACAATAACTGAACAGACGCTTTGTAAAGGGAGTAAACTCTAAGAGAAGCTAGTGCGTACATTGATGGGGGCAGTAGGCTACGTTTGGGGTTGGAAACTGATACAGCTAAACATACTATGGATTACATTGTATCTATAATGCTACAAGAAGAGGTTATTATGGAAGAAACAAGATGCAGATGCCAAATATCAGTCTGCGCAGAAATACATAGAATCTACATACGTCCCTGCAAAATAAAAATCATGTATTAACAGCACGTGAATTGCCTTGTTTGCACACGATTTTTTCTCCCGTTAATACATGGGCGGATCCAGTGAAAAAAGTAGTTTTTATGCAAGAATGTTTTATTCTATATCTTTTTTCCAGACATCCTATGTTCTGGGCAGAAGAACAGAAATTACGATTTATATCCATAGTTGGATCTGACATAGTACGGGAGATGAAACATAAGTAAAGTCAGGGGCGTAGCTAGGCCTTGGAGAATGTGTACGCAAGCATTCTAGGGGGGTTCGGGGGCATGCTCCCCCGAAAAATTTTCGTTTCCTAGAACGTTTTTGGTGCAATCTGGGAGTATTTTCACAAGAAACAGAGTCAACAAAACGTGTTAAATACCAGGGTTTCATGTAATAACATTTATTTTTCAAAGTGGATTTTTGGACATTACAAGCGATTGTCACTTAAATCTTTTTCGTTTCAAAAAATGTAGAGAAAACATTTTAATGCTCACTTCCGCGATGTGTTTCTAATGACGTTTCTCCACAAATAATGAATTAAAAAAAAATTAATTTCACAAAAAAAAAAGAAGATATTTCGGCCTGGTAAATAATGTTAACTTAAATTTAGTAGTATAACTTTAATTTGTATAAAGTCGTGTAATAATATTATATGCATATTATTCTGATGGTAGAATATCGAATTGACGGATGTAAAATACAGTGGTTACGTCGCACTTGACAAAACAAACAACGAACAACATAACCCCGACGTACAGACATTTAACAACATGTTTCAGTTTATTCAAAAATAAGCGCCAATTTCCTATTCTACGTTCTAGTGAAGTTGTCTAGAACAGACTTGCTGTTCAATTCCTTTTCCCGGTAAACATTTAACAGCCCAAGTCCCAATAGCCTGTCAGTGGTCACTGTGTTCCGCAAGTATGTCTTACTCGTCTCATTACACTGAATAATCGTTCAGCGGTAGCTGTTGATACTGGAATACTAGCAAGAACAGAGTACACTATAGATGGACGGATATAGGTCTTGGTGGGCATTTTAATGGTGTCTGGCAAGCTGAATGGAATATCTGTCTCAATGGCGCCCGTCCAGTGGCAACAGTGTTTGATTAAATATTTCAACGAGATTATTATGTTTCCAGTTAATACACTGAATCGCTTTCAAAACGCTCCACTTACACTACAAAAATGAAAGTCACAAATTGACACAAAAATCGTTAAAGTAAGGAATTTTGCCTAAAATGTTGATCATATAAGCGATTTTTCTTTCATCAAAATGTTTTTAATGCATTCGTTGTTACCTATTAAACATTTTTATGACCAAAACAGACTAAACCCGTACTTATTAACATTGAATTTCAGGTGTAAACCAAAAGGCTCTCTTTACGGCTACTTCTTTATAGATTTGGAAAAAGAGCCTAAAATGTTGAATCCTTTGAAGTATTTTACCAAAATGAAATATTATTTCATGTAAAATACAAATCAACCGTCCTGTAGAACGTTCTATTTCGAATTTTCTACTTCAGTCTGTCGTAAATTAACCCCGTATCACTTAACTTGTCTTACGCTACCAGTAGCCTTTTTCACAATAACCTTACCACAAAAAAAAAACAAAACAAAACTGAATACATTTTCCAGGGAATTTAGAACAATGTATAAGACAACGTTTGATACAAAATGAACAATGAAATAAGGCTAAAATAGCGATTTTATCACTAATTCGATGAAACCCTAGTTTTTTCAAAGTCGCAAATTTAGACAATAATTATGCTACAGTAGTTACTAGCGCGAATGTAACGGTTTTCATTAGAAATATTCTTGCAAATTTAAAATAAATTGAATCTTGATAGTACGTGACTAAAACATTGGAGGTTTTTTAATATTCAAGTATGAACATTACGCGTCATGTGGTTGAAAATTTTATATTTACATAATGTCCAAAGATGATGATAACAATTTGCATGTTTATTGAATCGACTGAGAACTACATTGGTAGCAATCAAATGATTTTTTTAAGATTAAGAACGTTGACTTTCGCGTCATGAATTTTATTCAGGTAAATATTGGTCATATTTAAACTTCACGGTGAAGAAACTTTTCAAGAAAGATAAATCTTCCTATATTTAATATGTACTTCATTACATTGAAAGCGTGACAAAGATCGCTGTTAAGAATTCTTCTGAAAGAAAGAACATATATCGATATATACACCCCCTCCCCCTTCAGTTTTTATTGCATTTTTAGACTTTTTGTTTTTTTAATTCTTTAGGATAAGATAAGATAAGATAAGATTTCTTTATTTCCTCCAGATTTGAAGAGTCACATACAATGTACAAAATGAATACAATGATCTAAGCAGAAATGAGAAAATATAAATGCAAATGTGGTAAATATACAGATATGATTATGAAACACGATTACTTAGCAAGTGATTAAATGATATATATATACATATGAACCGTTTATAGTCATACAACGTTTAGATTGTCTGGAATAAGACTTGAAGAAAGCATATTTAAGCATATTATAGAAAACGTTATTTACACTTGTACAAAAACATTATTATATATTGTATTGAAAATACATGAGAATACAAATGTACATCTTTTGATGGAATCTGAATTATATGGATATCTCTCATTAATCAGTATGCTTAGCGAAACGAAAAGAAAGCATATTGCTGAGGAAAGCCATATAGCAAATGCATTACGGATAATGTTCATTTTATGCAAGATGAAATTAAATATTTACTTTGTAAATCTAAATATTTAAAATATTGCACATAAAATGTAATTGTCTCAAAATCATTTTAAAAGAAGAAATCCTTTTACTGTCTTGCATGTAAAACGATGGTAGGCCAGCTAGCAATTCAAACAATTGTATATCTGGACTTAAGCTACAAAAGACCTCAAATTCTTCTCCTAATATATCATGTAGCGAACACCACAGTTTATGACGTACAGCATCATTTTCATTACAAAACATCGTTAAGTGAGTTGCGATTGAATCAGTTTCTAAATTACACTTTTTACACACACATATAAACTGGTACGAGAAAATTCTGCTTATTATTGAAATGTCTGTTATACAGAAATTTACTTGATCTCTATATTGTTGACAGAATTTCCATATTGCACATGGTACAAATGTATTGTGAATTCTGTTCAGCTTCCTTATGCTTTCATCACATATTTGTTTATTCTTGTATTCAAAATCAATATATTCATGTATTGAGGTTGTTATCATTGACTTCCACTGCTTTTTTGTGGGGAAAGAAACATCTTTTATATACGTGTTCAGCACATGGTTTAAACCATACTTTCCAAAAATCCTATATATGTCCGGCATACAGCCTAACACTTTTTGGGGGTTCGCCATGAAAGTTAATAGTCTTTGAACAAAAATAATTTTAATGCTTTTTGAATTGTCAAGTGCACATAGCTGACCAAATATCTGTAACTTTCGCTTGTCGATGAAAGACTTTATAGAATACATTCCGAGTAAGCTCAACGCAACATCAGTTTTAGTATATTTTGGCATACGTTGGATGAACTTGACGCACTGGCGATGAGCCCTCTCTAGGGACTGAAGGTGAGAATATGCCAAGCTATCCCAGAGTTCGCTGCCGTACAGAGCTTTTGACAGAACAACAGTTTCATACAAGTGTTTTGACGTTAAGGGATGTAAACCGTCACCATGAACACCACAATTAGCCAAGCTGAAAAACGTTCTGCGCAATTTCGAACAGCTCTCATTCACTGCCTTATTCAAGTCCATATTATCTGTACATAACACTCCTAGATGTGAATACTCATGTGATATATCTATATGTGACGCACCATGACATTTTGGGTCCAAATTCGGCGTTACGTCATTTGAGAAAACATCGATTAAAGTTACGTCACAAAAAATGATGGACGTTACCACGTGTTCGCGGCAATTAATGCATTATTGTTTTCAATAATACTCTACCTAGCGACAAGAAATAAATGAAATGACATAAACATTTCCGTGTTTTGCAATTCCGTTTCTTTAAAAATTTTACATGACTGATAATTTATCGCCCTTTGAATCGACACGCCATTTGTAAACATCGAAGGTCGCAGAGAAAATGAAACTACCAAAAAACAGTTATTTGATGATTTATTTCGATTGTATAAAGAATGACAGTTAACGAATGTCAGGGTAAGTAAGTATTTAAACGATATGTAGGGTTTAAAAATATTATTTGAGTTCATATCGACTGTTTTGTCCGATATCTTTTCGAAAAATAGCCCGGATAATGACAGTTTGGAGGTAGCGCAATTCACGTTTTATTTACAAGTGTCACTGTATTGTAGACTATATATTATTTACTAAATCTGCGATGAATTAAACTTTTTTTAATCGGTTTTGACTCTTATTCAGTAGAATCAGTATGCAAGACAATTAGATTCTATGGAAGAAGACTTTGTGACTCTGGTGCCAGACAAAAACACAACAGTCAGTCATAGTGTTTAGTTACATAATTAAAGCCCTGATCATTTTATATAGCCATGCCATGAAAGTGACTGATCAGGAACAGTTGAAACACATCTATTGTCAGCTTCAATTGCTTATTTCTTGCAATGTCAAATCAGTCCATACATAAAACTTCTACAGGGCATAAATATTGTTTTAACTTGGAATGAGACAGTTTTTTGCAAAGTTTTTCAAATTTTTGTTAAATTTCATACTGTTCTCCTGGCCATTATTTCTGGATTCCTCACCATTTTGTAATGTTCTTGGCAAGTCACTGACAACCACTTTGTAAAATGAATTAACTTTAGATACATTTTGTTTTGAAAGTCTTGCCTGGGATTCAAACCTATTACTCTTCTTATAGAAGCCTTTGTACTCTATGTACTGAGCTAACTGCCCAGGGCATTTTTATCTTACATTTCAGGCTTTTTCAGTATTTTTTTTCATTTTACAGATCAACCACTGAGGATTCATGTTTGGCTTGATGCAATGACCTTAAACAGTTAAAGGATTTTCCAGGAAGGTTTATACACCACAAGCTGGATTCTTTTGGGGTTTGTAAATTTCTTCATACATTTTACAGTATATTGCTATTCTAAGAAAGATAAAGACATTAAAGTAACATAAACATAAATGATCTATTTTATTCATAACATTTTAAGAGAAAAGATTTTAATTATAGACCCATTCAACAAATATGTGTTAATATATTAAGAAGTGAATAAGTAGAGCGCCGTCGGGTATTTCCGGATACTTTATGTCTTCAAAGACATATTTGGGAAAACAAGTAGAATTTCGCGCCGCCATATATCCGAAAAATAAAAGGAGCTTCTTACCGGCCTTTGACTCTAGTTTCCAATATGCTATATAAACGGAACGCATCTGTAAACAGGGAACCATGCGCCAGTTTAATTTCGGGTAAAGTCGGATAGTGCGGGTAATCTCGGATACTAAAAATATTTTTAAAAAATAATGTAACAAGTGTCTTTTAGAAACAGTGCAAGTATTCTATTTCTTAGTTAAACAGAAACATGATTTATGACAATAAACTTTTACATTTCGTAGCTAAACAGAAACATGATTTATGACAATGAACTCTTACATTTCGTAGCTAAACAGAAATATGATATGACAATAAACTTTCAATTTCGTAGCTTAACAGAAACCTAATTTATGACAATATTTTGTTCATTGTCCTAAATCAACAGAAATCAGACTTATGACAACATTTCGTAGTTTAACAAAAACATATTTAAATGAAAATATTATTTTTCCATTTCGTTGCTTCATAGAAACATGATTTATGACATTTTTTTTTTCATTTTCGTATGTTAACAGAAACCCAATTTATGACAATACACTTTTAACGAGTTTCAGAGTTTCATTGCATAACACGGCTGCAGTATTTAACAGTAGAGACATTCAAAAGGAAACCCTTG
>NW_026460523.1:0-5440 GCF_021730395.1 Mercenaria mercenaria | reverse complement strand
AATCTCCTCCTCTGACATTATTTCAAACTCAATATCTGTACATTTTCTATGAAAGAAACGGAAACAACGCTGACAACCAATCCACCCAGAATCATCATCAGTACCATCGCATCTGTAACACTTGTTTGGGTCAATCGGCATGTTATCATCAGAGTCGTCCTGCACGGAGAAATCACTACCTTCGTCATCAGAATATACGACCTCGGCCTTTTTTATTTTTTTAATGACACTTTTCATTTTGGCCAATTTTTCCTTTTCCTCCTCCTTCTGTTTTTCTTCAGAAGACGCTGCTCGGCCTTAATTTGTTTCTCTTTTTCCCTTTCAAGACGTTTTTGTTCCCTTTGCACTTTGCGCCTTTGCTTTTCAGCCTCCTCTTCCTCCTTCTTTCTCTTTTTTTCACTCAGTATTTTACGAAATTCTTCCCCTGTAATTGCTTTTGGCAATATTTCTCTTTTGAAACTTCTCTTCTTTGTTGTTTTAGGCTTCGGAATATTCAGGATCTTGCTCATTGGCGATGCAGCCCCCGATGTTGAAGGTTGCGGACTTAAACTATTATCAGTGGTGACTTTTACGTTTACTGTAATTATCGACTTTGGGTCAATATTCTCCTTCTCCTTCGATGCTTCATCTTGCTTTTCATTCTCAGTCTGTTTCTCTTTATTAACCATCTGACGGGTTTCATTCTGTTTTGCAACTGTTTGTTCTACTTGTCTCATCTGAGTGTCTGGTCTGCTTTCCTCATCTTGGGCTGTTTCTGTCTGTTCAGTTGTTCTATTATCTTCTGTTTCATTTGATTTACTTTCTTTTTGTCTGAACAGAATGCTTGTTTGAAACTTGTCAGTCTTTAATACTTTGTCTTTATCTAATGGAAAAAGGCCTGCGTCTCTGAATCCATTCACAGCATTCTCAACCTTTGATGCATTTACCCATGCCTTTTTGAATATCGCAGCAAATTCAAACTTTGTCACATACTGACCTACATGATCTATCTGCCATTCACGTAAAGAAGATTTCCATGTTTCCTTTAGGGACGAAAACAGTCTTAGATCACATGGCTGCATTAGATGACTAGCATGTTCCAGTAGGCAATATAATATGATCCCATTATCTTTACATACATCAGATGCTTCAATAGTCATATGTGTTTTATGTCCATCAACAAACAAAATTACTGGCTTTTTCACCTGCCTTTCTTCTATATCTGGGATGAAAACGGTTTTCAGCCACATGACAAACAATTCACTATCCATCCATCCGTTTTCTGACCTCCCCAATACTGCATCATCAAACCCCTCTAACATATTTCTGGTAAATCTCTGCCCAGCAAACACTATCATCGGGCGCAGATAATGAGCAGCGGCGCTCATTCCAGCCATAACTGTTATCTGTGATCTATCTGACGCAGTTATATTATAAACCGATTTTGCACCTCTTAGACCCAGAACATGCCCCGTTTTTGGACACATACTGAACCCTGTCTCATCGGCGTTGTACAGCCGCGTTGGGTCTAGAAGTATGACTGGATCAGGGACAGTATCCTTAATGAAAGACTCGAAATCTGTGAACCACTTTTCAACATGTTCAGGTTTAATGACTGCCCTTTCTTTACCTAACTGTCTCGGCGATCTTAACGAAATTTCAGGATGCCTGTTCATAAAACTGTAGTACCAATCTTTACCTGGTCTGTCATCTTTACAACGATTTGGTCTACCATCTGCCCGGATTATTTTTGCACAATGTCCAGTAGCTCTTGTTTACTACGTCCATACCCTATTTTTGACATGTCTGTCAACCACTTAACGATTCGGGATTCCTCTTCCGAAGATAAAAGAGTTGGAGATCCCTGAAAGCTCTCAACGGATGATTTACCAACAACCTTATCATAGATAGTTGTTCTTGGGACACCGTACAATTTTGATGCCTTTAAATAGCCCATCGATTTTGACTTAACAGCATGCACTGCATTTTGCAGAGCTACTTTGTCGTATTGTTTCCCTTTCAATTGCCTACTCATCCTGCCGAAATAAAAAAGATAAATGTTAGCTAGAGAATCTAGCCGTATCTTACTTTAAATTAAACATGTCTATATCTACTAGATCAAAATTATAGTACGTATCTAATGTGTGCAAAAAAATAACTTTTTATTATTATTATTTGTTTTGCAACAGTCAAGATGAAGATTTAATATCATTTTCAGTTTTGAAAAACAGGTATCCGGCAATACCCGAAACATATTACATTGTGTCGGGTCTCCGGATACCTACACTATTGTGCTTAAATGACCTTCAAACATTCCAGAATCTGGTGGAATCACGTGTTTACAAATAATCAATACACACTTTAAACTCTGATACACTGTAATCGTAGAAGTTGAATCAAACTGAAAAAATCAATACATGCAGTACGCTTAGCGGACGGTTTAAATTCGATGTAAAATATTACTGTACCTGTAACACTGGACCTTTCCGTTCCTTGTTTTTAAAAACTCCCGCTCGTAAAACTTTTAAACCGGAAAAGGAAAGCTATATTCTCTGCTCATGCGCACTGCAGGTTTCGAGTATGATTAAAATTAACGGAAACGCCGATTGGTTAAAACTATCCGAGTTAAAACTATATCCGAGATTACCCGACGGCGCTCTAATGATATATAATAATTAAATATATCATGTATGTATGTTTACATTAAGTATGATTGCATGAATTGTAGTCTAGTCTGTTAGATGTTAGCTAGCTTATGTATTCTTAAAAAGCTACTTTTTCTGCTTGAATACTGTAAGATTCTTGGATGAGTTTATACTTATCAATTCTGCTTTCATTCAGCTTTTAACAACAAGACTCTCTTAAGCTTTAAAAGATGCTTTACAGTCTTATATTCTGTAACATAATACTAATCTTATAATGAAGTTCTAATGTTGTTAAATTTTTGTTTTGCAGTGATGAAAAAACTATGAATATGTGAATGGGAATGAAACAGAAGGAATAAATATGTTCTACTGATCATCCAGCTGAAATCATGCCTATGGAATAGAGTGCATGTCACAAATACTGATATGAGCAAATAACTCCATATTGCACAAATAAGGTCATGTTTCCTGCCCTCATGACCTGAAAAAGTTAAACATTCTAATTCAAATTACAAATGTGTTTCAAGAAAAGTAAAATTAAGTCAACTGTGAGAAATATTGGGTAAAAGTATTTTATAAGTGTTTTGTTGCCATGACAGCTGTGAAGTGGTTTGAAAAGCACTATCTTAATTGTTCTAACAATACAGAATTTAACTTATGAATTTTCCAAAACTGCATGTATGAAATACTAAGACATGTCTGTTGAATGAATCCTAGTTGTTTCAAAACTACAACATGTGTGACATTTAAAGCACAACCTTTCAAATTGGATGAAACATTTTTACAATCAAAACTGCCTTGCCAGTGTGAGTGTAGGAAGGATTTCCCAGAAATGGCCATGACAGAAAACTTCCAATATAGCAGAAAATATTTGTTACTGGCTAAATATAATATATTTTATTTCAAGAATTAATCATGTAAATCCATGGTTATAATTGTGTTAAAAGATATTTTTACATGAACTTTGCTGAAATAGCTATTTTTTGTTGCAAAACATTGTGAGTTGCCATGGTAACACAAATTTGACTTAAATTAAGATTTGTTTGATTATGTAGACAGCATGTTTCTTGTTAAAATTCTGCTAATCAGACTATGTTCTGCAAGAAAATATCTTTTATGTGTAATCATTGCATCAACAAAACATGTCATAACACAAATATGCCATAAAATGGCAGAGTTGTAATGCAGGTAGGCATATCAGAAAAATATGTAATTCTCAAAGTCAAATTATATTACATGAAATATGTTGTTGTTTTTTTATAAATGATCATAATTGACCATTTGTGGTGTAAAACAAATGTATACTGAACAGATGCTAAATAAATGTTCTGATTCTCTCTGGAAAATTTACAAAAATACTACTATTTTAAGAAAATAGTGCATTGTTGCCATGGTAACATTAATTTGACTTTTAAATTATTTTGGATATCATCATATGTAAACAACATCTTTCTTGTTTATATGTTATATTTGTTAAGCTGTATTATGTTAGTGATATATTTTCATATGTAATAATTGCACCAGCAAAGCACTATGTTATCACACAAGTCTGCCTTAAAATGGCAAGAGTTGTAACTGAGAGAGGTGTATCCGAAAAATTCTATTTCTCAAACAATATTACATTAATTTGCATGGAATGATGTCTCTTACTTTTAAATAAGAAATCAGACAGCTTTTTTATGTAAATATATGGAAAAACACTTCAAATATTCAAAGTATTACAAAGCAATTGACAAAAATTTTAGTATTTTTGTAAGAAAATACCACATTGTTGCCATGGTAATGTTAGTATTTTTGTAAGAAAATACCACATCGTTGCCATGGTAATGTGTCACTGATCAGTATATCTAAGTCTTCTGAAATTTTAGCAAACTCACAGTTGATAATAACAATCTAATAATTATATCTTCTTGCCTGATTTTCTTTCTTACTGTTTAATAGATAAGGTGTCTCTAACAATAAGATTAGTGTCCTAGTTTTTTGGATGTTGTCTAATTTGATATCAAATAAAGTCTGTATTTTGTTCAAAAGAATGTCATAAAACAGTTGTCTGTAAACTGTTTGCACACAAGAAAAAGTTAATTGTGTATTTATTTCACATTCTATGTAATTTATTGCTAGATCCATCAAGGGACTGTTAAAAAAGAGGTTAAACAACAGTGTTGCTATAGAAACGATTTTTAGAACATAAATGTTTTTATACTACATGAAAGAAAGAGACAAAAAGAAATACATTCCATTAATTGCATGTTGCTTTTGTTATTTTATCATGTATTTAGTCTTGATATTATTTAAATATGGAGTCATTATTAAGATATACTGCCTCAATTTTGATACAGTTAGACAAAAACATGGTGTCTGAAAAGTAGTAATATCTCCATGACAACGGCTGATTTTTGTTGTCAAATTGAAGATTTTTACTCAGAACGGGTCAGTGTGTCAGATTAGCCCAAAACCCCATTTTTGACCAAAATTGCATTTGGACCCAAAATCTCATGCTCTGTCACAATTATTGTCTGGTCCAAGATGCCACGTAAGTTGAGTATTGTTGTTAATATTATTGTTATAAATCATGACTTTTGTTTTTGTAACATTGTAGAAGTATCTGTTTTTCAAGGAGTTATTGTAGCAGATATTTAAGAGTTCTTGTAAGCCATCTTTTGAGAGTGATAGTAAAACCATATCATCAGCTGAAGCTGGGCATCCAAAACTTGTGTTTTCTATCTTAAGGCTATGTTTATTGTTCTCGATGGTATTCATTAAATCATTTATGAAAATTAGATACAACAGTGCACTTGTAACCTGTCCCTGTCTGG
>NW_026460522.1:0-2730 GCF_021730395.1 Mercenaria mercenaria | reverse complement strand
TGCCATGGCAAGACATTTTGCCATGGCAAAAGACCGATTTGCCATGGCAAAACCGCTTTTGCCATGGCAAATGTAATTTTCTCGTACTGATTTACAAAAAAATAGTAATGATATCATATCAAAACATACTAACTTTAAAATAGGTGGGTTAATGTAACAATTTAAGGCACTTTTCATTTTTGTAAAGCGCGTATAAATATGGGCTGAATTTGCCAAATACCGGCGTGGCAAAAAGAAACCGGCGGCTATTAATTGTTAAATATAACACATAAAAGAAATATTCCTACATAGATTTAATTGATATTAACAATGTGTTTATGTTGGCATTGTCAAAAAGTCTGCCATTTTTTGTTTTCTTTTTAATGTCAGTAAGCAACCGGCAACTATATTTTTAAAATTATTACAAGTTTTGAATTTTGTTATTAAGTTGAAGGATGAATACCTAATCTAGATTCAGAGAAGATACATAATGTGTTCAGAAAAAAAACTCGTGGGATGAGCACGAAACTATTGTAACTGTACATGAATAAAGAACAAGATACAATAGTTTCGCGCTCAGCCCTCGAACTGTTTCTTATGTTTTGTTTGTTGTTTTTTCTTGTGGCAATTATTGTATGCTTATCTCTGAAACATTTGGAATACATTAACTTCATTAGTTAAAAATACAGTTTTCTTTTCATAAAAACATAAGTAGAGCATCTAATTTTGATAGAAAAAAACACATATTTATATATCACCAGTGATGTAATAACATAAATGCATACATTATGCTACATTGCCATGATACATGTACAAAAGCATATCTCAGTTTGAAGATATAATCATGATGTAAAACGTATTGAGTTCATTAGAAGAGACTTAAGTACAATTATTGTTGTTGTTTATTCACCTGCACAATCTTGTGACCCATAATTGAGTCAATGTTGCACGATCACAATTACGGACAGGAAACAAGATGCATGCAAAATACTTCTTTACGGACATGCAACATAGTTCATATTTTGTTTCCGAAACATGCATCGTCAGCTTTAATTATATAACATATGTACGTACGTACAGCAAAATAATGAATACATGAATACCAACACTTAAACACATGAACGTTTTAAAATTAAAAATTTTCAGGAGAGCAGAACTGAGATAAAATGTTTAACTGTTGTCACCAGTTTCAGTGTAACATCTGCAGTTCCCATCACTTTATCACGTGCTTAACTTCGTCGTTTCTGATTGGATTATTGAATAGTTATCAAACAGAAGGAAGAAGTACCGCAAGACAAAATTCAAGTGTATAGGCATACAGACACTAAATAGAAAAATGGCGCGAAAAAAAATGGTAGTCGCATAATGGCGGATACAAATAGTCCTCAGTTTTTTTTTGCTCTGTAGAGCTATTTTCCTTATTTTCTTTGCATTTTTTTGCTAAAATCACATGACAGATCTGTGCTTGACATGTAGGTAGCATTTTCATAATGAAATAACAACATTACAAAATTTTTCATGGAAACGTAGATCATACACCACCAATATAATTTGGGGTCTCATTTTTTAGCTGATTTTGCAGTTTGTGTGTTTGACTGAAATTATTTTTCTTGCATCAAACATGACCCCCACTTTTCTTTTGATTTTTAGTTAGTATTGACAATATTCTTCAAGAAAATGTAGGTTACTGAAATTTAAAATGGGTCCTGATGTGTGCTGCGGTCATTGGAATTAGGTCAATTTTATATAGAATAAAGAACAACAACCATTTAGTGTGTTATAACCTATACGTCAAGCGGAGCGAAGTACCCGTATGCTATCGTGTGTTTCGTTTGGAAATCTTAATTGGTATCCAAAAAGATATAATCTTGAACACATTGAAGTAACTTCGATTAAGGCAAAATTGAACACAGTAGAACTGGCATTTAAACCTGTGGTAGCAATCAACAGAAGATATCATCTGGTTGTTCATTTCAAGGGAACATTGATTTGATCACAGCCGAACATTTAAGAAATAATTTATAGCAAAACAGTGCTTTATTACTATTTATATACGATGGGCGGTTATACCGTGGGCGTATTAATTTCACGAGGGCACAGCCACTAGAGTGTATAAAAAAGTGATAAAGCACCGTTTTCCTATAAATTATTTCGATTCTTATATATTCTATATTGTATATTTATATCAAATACATACGTATAATGGCACTGTTCCTTTGCGCAAGCATGGCGCCAAAAGTGGGTTTTTGTTCATACACGCCAAGACCGGAAACGGTAATGCGTCTTGCGGCAGCGTTCAGTTCGGGCAAAAATTACTGCGAATTATTCAGCAAAGCGAATAGCTAACTAAATATGTGAAACATTGTGTGATGGGACATTTCTTAAAATAATGTTAAGTAAAATATTTCATAAAATTTGAAAGCGCTATTTCTTGATGCGTATATTGCGCTAAATATCACTATGACGTGACGTCAACATATGTCAACATAATATCGTTGTGATGATTAAAACATTGTTAGTCATATTAGAATTGCTAGTAATTGTTTATAGACGTTAGTAACTGTATACAGTTTACTTTGTAAGTTCGCTCAACATCTTCTCCGAAATACCAAGTCTAAGTGATGGTAAAACTCTAGACTCGTTCACTTTATAATGAGACCTAACTGGCTGAACTCCTCCGGGCACATCATTTAATTTTCGTAACGTTCCAGATTTAGGTAGACTTCCTTTCATTTTGTCAAACTCATGATC
>NW_026460521.1:0-27109 GCF_021730395.1 Mercenaria mercenaria | reverse complement strand
CAATAGGGCATCTGCTGGTCATGATGAACCTCTGTATCATCTTTCATGACCCTTGGCCAAGCGTGCTCAAGTTATCGTCCAGAAACTGTTTAAACTGTTCCTGGCGAATGTGACCTTGAACTTTGACCTAATGATCTCTAAATCAATAAGGGTCTTCTGCTGGTCATGACCAATCTCCCTATCAATTTTCCTGATCCTAGGCCAAAGCGTTCTTGAGTTATCGCCCGGAAACCGTTTTACTGTTCCTGGTGACTGTGACCTTGAACTTTGACCTACTGATCTCAAAATCAATAGGTGTCATCTGCTGGTGATGACCAACCTCCCTATCAACTTTCATGATCCTAGGTCCAAGCAATCTTGAGTTATCATCCGGAAATCGTTTAACTGTTCAGGGTCACTGTGATCTTGACCTTTGACATTCAGATCTCAAAATCAATAGGGGTCATCTGCTGGTCATGACCAACCTGAGCCTCCCTATCAACTTTCATGATCCTAGGCCCAAGCGTTCTTGAGTTATCATCCGGAAACCGTTTAACTGTTCAGGGTCACTGCAACCTTGACCTTTGACATTCAGATCTCAAAATCAATAGGGGTCATCTGCTGGTGATGACCAACCTTCCTATCAACTTTCATGATCCTAGGCCCAAGCGTTCTTGAATTATCATCCAGAAACGGATTGGTCTACATTCCGACCGACAGACAGACCGACCGACCTACCGACCAACATCTGCAAAACAATATACCCCTCCTTTTTGGAAGGGGGGCATAATAAATACACACTCATCTTGTCTTTAAAACCCACTAATTTCTGTCCCAACAAGACAGCATTTTAGCAAAACTATGAATCTGAGTATTCTGTTCATAATTGGAATCTGCAAATCAAATATTTGGTGAACCCACATTCCATGGATAAAAATAGTCCACTGTTGCAGTTAAGAATTCAGTTACACAATTATATTCTTCTTAAAATGATGATAATTTTGTGAAAGACAAATGGTAGGGGTGTTGCTCTCACGCCACTATTTTTGGATATGCAAACTATGCTGAAATATGTACCTACTACAACATTCCATGAACAACAGACTTTAAATTCACAGACAGAGCACTTTTTCACTAATTAGGTTAATTCACTGGAGTGTTATTTCTTACATATCACTGGTCGAAGTATGTATAGATTACCTTGAGGTATTTTATATAGCTTCAGCAGTCTCACTGCCAGTTTACTGAGCGGTTTCTTCTGAAACTTTTCTCTTTTCACGCCAGTCACCTTTGGTATAGAACTCTGCACAAGCTCCAAGTCTGTTTCCTTATCACATAGATGGTCCAGATACTGGACAAGCGTCTCTTGATGCTCAGGAAACCCGCAGACATAAGTCTCAAGCAAGTTTATTTTGTCCTGTAGTATCAATGGCAGCACTATTTCACTCATATCAAAATGGTGCTGAAGTCCAAGCTTGCCGGTACATTGTGCTGCCTCCTTGAATTTCTTATTACCTACGAAATCACGAATCTTTGGAAGAAAATGATCGTTATCTTGGTAACAAAGGTGAAAACATCTTACTGCCATATCAAACATTGTCAAGTGATTTCTAGTACAAATATCATAAATTTGCATCTGAATGTCTTTGGAGATCAGCTTTTCAATATCCAGTCTATTTCTATTCATTTTACACCATTTATCAAACTCTTTCATAATCAGAAAGGACAATGTTGTAGTTTTAGCAGTATGGGTGTCCTTAGCTTTGTCTATTAAAAACACCGCTAAAGCAAATGGATTAACTGACTTGGAGAACACATTAGACAAGTATTGCGCAATATCCCTATTTGACTTGTCCTTTCTGGTATCATCTGTCCACATCTGTTCTAAATGTGTAATAATTTGCTGCATTTCTGCTTCACTTTGTTGTACTGGCTTTTGAGCCAGTTTCTGAGCCAACCATTTTGCTGATATATCAGGATTTGCTGCACGTACATCTTGAAAGTTTACAGTCTCTGATTTAAACTGTTTAGGAACATAAGTTTTTGGCTTGACAACATACTGTTCTGTGCTTGATACAGTTTCTTCTTCCCAACCTGGTCCCTCATCTGTCTGAGCACCACTAGATTCAGGTAATACTCTATCAAAGCTGCCTCCAATACTTTGTGGATGTTTACATACTTCATCAATTTCATTTAATCTATTCATATCAGACTGTTTATTACCACTTCGTCCAGGACTTTTATTTCCCTGAGTATTAGGTGCCTGAAATTTTCTAGCCCTGCCTCTACCATATGAGCCAGTCTTGTAAGATGAAGAAGCAGGTCCTTTATCTACATTACCATGAGTACTAAATGACTGTGGAGTTTCTGATGTTGCTTTAACCTTGCCAGCACCCATTTCCTGCTGAAGTTTACCAGATGCAAGACCTCTACCAAAACCTCGGCCAGCAGGTTTGTACTGCGTTGCCTGTGCTGCAAGATGATGACTCAGTGCTTGTTTCTCAAAACCCTGTCTCACATTGGTTGGAACAGCATTCTTTTGGGCACTTGTTGTTCTGTCTGCCTCTGTAACATAAACATGAAGTACAGTATATTTACATGTATATATAAAGAAAAGTATTCTAAAAGACTCAGTCCATCTTTCAATTTGGGCAATACCTTTAACTGTTAAAAGGGGTGTTTACCAAAAAGATACTGACTGAATGGCGAACAGTGCAGATCATGATCAGACTACACAGGTCGCAAAAGCATAATCAGCTGTGTCTAGCATGATAAGGGTTAAACAATCTTTTTGTAAGGTTTCCACAAGGAAGAATTGTGTAAAATCATTCTAAAATCAAGCCAGCAGTTTCTGACAAGAAAATCTTTAAAGTTCTCTTCTACATGTACACGCATACCGGTACTGGGAAAGTGACTAAGCCTTCTAGCAACAATGTTTTTTAACAATCTAAATAGAATGAAATTTTGTTTAAGACTCTGTGACATAGGACCATTTTGTGTAAAAATATCTTAAAGTCATGGCAGCCATAACTGACAAGAAGCCTTTAAAGTTTTCATTAGGCTGTGCCAAATTGATCTGTAGGTCTTCGGCATGTTGTTTCCAAAACTTTCATCTTTGAAAAACAAAACCTGCTTGCTTATACAGAAAAAGAAATGGATTTTTTATTGTTCAGCAGATCAACAGCTGTCAGCAGCAAAATGATCAGCAAATGGATTTTAAACGCTACTTTACCTAAATAACATTATTATTATACCAGATTTATATAGTGCCCTTTTCATGATAAACACGTTCAAAGGCGCTTTGCATATGGCAAATGCAGCCTACCAGGGTGTGAAATTCATCCTCTACTAGTACAGAGCGATCTGACAAGAGGGACAGAGTGAGATAAAGCCCCAGAACAGACAGAGAGAAATCATTTTTAGATACAAGCCTGTCCAGCTAACTTAGCCTAGCTCTTTGCAAATAGTCTGGTTCTTTTAAAGTGCCCGGTGTATAGCATCGATTCATGCGAAGCAGTCTTTCCTGGGATAAACTAGTAGAGACCTCTTAGTTAAGTGGGACACACTCAAGAGCATCTCAGAAACTTCCAATGCCTGGACCGGGATTCGAACCCTGGACCTCTGGATTGACATGTTGTTGGATTTAACGTCGCACCGACACATGATAGGTCATATGGCGACTTTCCAGCTTTAATGGTGGAGGAAGACCCCAGGTGCCCCTCCGTGCATTATTTCATCAGGAGTGGACACCTGGGTAGAACCACCGACCTTCCGTAAGCCAGCTGGATGGCTTCCTCACATGAAGAATTCAACGCCCCGAGTGAGGCTCGAACCCACATCGATGAGGGGCAAGTGATTTGAAGTCAGCGACCTTAACCACTCGGCCACGGAGGCCCCCTCTGGATTGACAGTCAAGCGTGTTATCACTAGACCACCGGCCCACCAATGACCCAACCTGTTGAAAATATGGCCCTGTACTGGGTTTTTTTGGGATATTTCTATTCTCCCAAATGTTAACAATATTATTAATGCACTGGATAGACAGTGATTTAGAACAAAAGCTCACCTTGAGCATTTTGAACTCTGGTGAGCTAACAACAGGTTATGGGTTTATTCAGATGCCCATATTACTGTTTGATCATTTTTAACAGGCAATATCATACTGCTGGAACTATTTTTTCTTCTATTTTCTACTTCCAGTATTTTATAATATGGTTTAATATTTTGCCTAGTATATAAAATCAACTGATGACTATGAAAAGTTCATACAGCAGGAATGAGCTGTAATTTGATAAAATCCTTACCTGTTTTCTGAACAGCAACAGGTTCTGGAACAAACTGGCTTGCTTCATGATCATATACCGTGCCCGGATTGACAGCTGATGAAAGCACAAAACCATCAGTGTCGGAGTCCGAATCAGAGTAGAGGTCCTCGTACATGATTCTCCGTGTATGTTGACCTCTGTCACGCTGCCTGTCTTTTCTTTTATGTTTGTTTACAGCTGGAAATAGACAAAAACATAATTATGTTCTTCAAATTTTTGAATTAAGAATTTAACTGATTAACAAGCACACACATCGATGAGGAGCAAGTGATCTGGTCAGCGAACTTAACAACTTGGCCACAGAGGCCCCCTTTGATTATAATAAGAAAGTTGAAGTTGAAGAGAATTCCTAAAATTTCTCGTTAAGTTCAGGAACCAACCAGAGAATTCATGAAGGTCAAAGCTTTTTATGATACTTGGCAGATATATGTAAAGATCATAAAAATTTGTTCTTATGATCGAGTCTTTGAAATACACACTTGCAGAAATGGAGACAGCTCTTTACTGTCATATAATTTATTATTTATATAAACATGGACAATCTATGCTTTTTTCAAGGTAAATCTTTCTACAACTATAATCAAACACGAAAAGCTGCAGGGAAGAGACACTTCAAGCTATAAGATGATGACAAATTTATAAGTTCTTTGTATGGTGCCAATTCACTATATATAAATAATTTGATATCTTAAAATGGTTCAGGTCGGTGGTTCTACCCAGGTGCCCGCTCGTGATGAAATAATGCACGGAGGGGCACCTGGGGTCTTCCTCCACCATTAAAGCTGGAAAGTCGCCATATGACCTATCATGTGTCGGTGCGACGTTAAATCCAAAAAAAAAATAAATAAATAAATAAAATGGTTCATCTAAGTATATCATTAATTCATTTATTGACTCAAACAAATGTCGGGTACTAATAAACTTTGATAATGTGGCAGTTGACCTCAATACAATCGACTGTTTATTTTCCAATACAGGTAAATCCAATATTTGCTTTACAAAAGATCTATGACGGATAATCTTTGAACACCCCTGGCCTTATTGGACTCAACTGCCACATTATTAAATGTTGGGTAGTATGTGAGCTTTAACAACAGCTCCGCAAAGCAGATCAATATACACCTAAAGCTCTATCTAAAAGAAAGAGAAGAAAACTCTTAAAATTTTTTGTGGTGTGTTTGTTGGTGGACATTGGGATGAGTAATGCGACAGTGGGTTGTGGGGTTCAGTGTGGGAGCAGTGACTGAATACTAAAACACAAGAAACTTAAGACTTAACGTCAAGTAACTATGCTCCAGTCATAAAAAATATGATGAACAGATTTGATCTTTGTCTTGAGCTCCATTTGTGACCTTGACCTCTAACCTGGTTCATGCACTTTGCATGTCACAACCTACCTGTAGTATTCAGCACTTATATAGTTATTGCATCATATTACACGTTTTACATGTATATACCTTGTGCTTTCCCGCCTTATGATACAGTCGTACCCGCTTAGCTCAATAGGGAGAGCACAGATCTATGGATCTCGCGGGTCGTGAGTTCGATCCCTGGGCGAGGCGTATGTTCTCCATGACGATCTGATAAATGACATTGTGTCTGATATCATTCGTCTTCCACCTCTGATTCATGTGGGGAAGTTTGCAGTTACTTGATGAGAACAGGTTTGTACTGATACAGTTCTAGGAACATCAAATAGGTTAACTGCCTGCCATTACATAACTGAAATACTGTTAAAAATGGCATTAAACCCAAAACAAACAAACAAAAATATGGTGGCACAGCCAGAGGGGTAATAAATTCAGGCCAAAAAAAAAATTAGTCTTGTTTCTGGTCACCGGCATAAAAAATATAGGGTGGTAGGTCGGGATTTTTTTTTTTTTTTAGTAAACCACTTGTACATGTCACTTGCTATGGAGTTTCTGATTCAGAAATACTGGATAAACAATAACTTCCCTTTTCCAGGCCTGTGGGTTTGATTAGTTTGTGGTTCAAAAAATGATCCTGTTACGACTGCCAAAAGTTCAGCTCGGCTAATTATGTAGGAAATCTGTCTGTTCAATAGTATAAGCATGTATATATTTAACTAATTCAGTGTTTTAGCTTCAAAATGATACCAAAACAACTTTATTTAAAAATAACAGGCATGTGTTGCACTACTGTAAGTCGCTATTTTGAACATTTTCAATTGGCGTGTAAAAAGTCGATAAACTTTTAACAAGCCTCCTTCAACATGATCTTATTTATCAATCATAATATTATGTTTTCTCTTGATTTTATTATAAATTACTTCAAAATTTATTTCTACTACGGCCAATTTCAATAAATGAATTACCCAGGTGCTGTAGAGGAAAACTTGATTCTGCCCACGGTCTGTGCTGTCGTACAAGTTGTATACGTATTGTAAAATTATCGCCAATATTATCTCCGGGGTCGAGCAAAGAAGTCGCTTTCTATGCCCGAACTTCGCTTTGAAATCAATTTCGCCCGCAAAATTTCCAACCAACAACAAAGGGAATACGCGATGTTGTGTCAACTTGTGCCTGAAGCGTTAACTCCGCCCACTCGACTGTCAAAAGAATTCTAATGTGTAAGGTGTCTGCAGTGTTTATCGTTATGCATGTAATTACAAAAGGTGATGAAACTTGCTGTTTATTGTGTGTATACATGAAACGCATTTATCTTACGGATTAAAGGAATTGCGACTGTTTGTTTGATGCTACGTGTTCAGTTGCTGATGTGCGACTTGATTAAAGAAATTGCAACAGAAGCAATCAAGTGCTATTTTGAATGTACATTAACTGGCCGATTAAACAAGAGGGCCAAGATGGCCCTAGGTCGCTCACCTGAGAAACACACCATAACAGCTAGTGTAAACATATTTGACCTAATGATTTCATGGAAAAAAATATTCTGACCAATTATTAAAATTGGAGCAAACAATCTTGAGTATAAATAAGTATTTTCTTTGATTTGACCTAGTGACCTAGTTTTTGACCCCAGACTACCCATATTCGAACTTGACCTAGATTGCATCAAGCCAACCATTCTGACCAAATTTTATGAAATCCAGTGTAAAATGCAGTCCATATTGCATAACACAAGGTTTTTCCTTGATTTGACTTAGTGACCTAGTTTTTAAACCCAGACGACCCATATTTGAACTTGACCTAGATTTCATCAAGGCTATCATTCTGACAAAATTTCATGAAGATCAGTTGAAAAATACAGCCGCTATCACATACACAAGGTTTTTCTTTGATTTAACCTAGTGACCTACTTTTTGACCCAGATGACCCATAATTGAACTTGACCTAGATTACATCAAGGCAATCATTCTGACCAAATTTCATGAAGATTAATTGAAAAATACAGCCTCTATCGCATACAGAAGGGTTTCCTTTGATTTGACCTAGTGACCTACTTTTTGAGTCCAATGACCCATAATCAAACTCAACGTAGATTTAATCAAGGCAATCATTCTGAGGAAATTTCATGAATATCAATTGAACAAGAGCTCGTCGAACACGAAATGCCCCCCTTGATGCATTTAGTAATTGCACAAGGAACAGAAATTATATGCACACTGTAAATAAGTATATGTAAACCATGTGACCCACAGGGCGGAGCCATATTTGACCCTTGGGGAACAAGTGAATGAAGTATTGCCATGCAATACAAAGTCCCCTACTGGAAGGCACCTAATTTTCTCTACTGCTGTATAACATAATGAACTGATATCTGTCAATGATGTATAAACAATATTGTACTATATATACAATATGTTATAACAAAACACTTGGATTAAAATTTATATATATAAAAACCTACAGTTGTTTTCATATTGAATTTTTTTGGCTGATTATAAAAATGTTATCATGTAAGTTATTTATAGTAACAACAAAGGGAAATTAATCTTTAAAAAAAAAAAAAAAAAAAATCTATATAATATAAGTCCACAAGAAACTCTTTACCAGGTAGAGATAGGTCAAAATACACCTAAAAATTGGATGTAACATGCATGCTGTACCACAGAAAAGTGGTCTCGATTTTTCTCTACCGCCAGTAATAAAAAAGTTACAATAAAATCTATTTATAGTAAAACAAAGGGACGTAATTCTAAAAACAAGGGTGCCTCATGGTGGTGAACATTTGGTCCAAGTTACATCAAAATCCCTCCATGCATGAAGAAGAAATGTTCCGTACAAAGTCATTCTTGAATTTGACCTTTGACCTCTAAATATGACCTTGACCTTAGACCTAGGGACCTGGTTCTTGCGCATGACATGTTGTCTCATCCAGGGGAATATTTGTGCCAACTGATATCTAAATCCTGCTTTGCATGACAAAGTTATAGACCGGACAGGAAAAAAATCCTCTTGACCTTTGATCTCAAAGTGTGACCTTGACATTTAAGCTAGGGTATTGGGTGTTGCGCATGACACGTCGTCTCATCATGGGAAACATTTATGCCAAGTAATATTGTAATCCCTTGATGGATGACAGAGTTCTGGATCGGACAGGGAAAAAACCTTATTGACCTTTGACCTCCAACTGTGACCTTGACCTTTGAGCTAAGGGTCTGGGCTTTGCGCATGACATGTTGTCTCATCATGGGGAACATTTGTGCCAAGTAATATTAAAATCCCTTCATGGATGGCAGAGTTATGGACAGGACAGGAAAAAAACTATGTTGACCTTTGACCCCCAACTGTGACCTTGACCTTTGAGCTAGGGGTCTGGGATTTGCGCATGACATGTCGTCTCATCATGGGGAACACTTGTGCTAAGTGATATTAAAATTCCTTAATGAATGTCAGAGTTATGGACCGGACACGAAACAGACCCTGTTCATGCTATGTTAACATTTGACTGCTAAGTGTGACCTTGACCTTTGAGCTAGGGGTCTGAAAGTTGTGCACGACACATCGTCTTATTATGAGGTACATTTGTGCCAAGTAATATTAAAATCCCTTCATAGATGGGAAAGTTATGGACCGGACAGGAAAAAAGCCTTGTTGACCTTTGACCTCCAATTGTGACCTTGACCTTTAAGCTAGGGGTCCAGGTTTTGCGCACGACACGTCGTCTCCTCATGGGGAACATTTGTGCCAAGTAATATTAAAATCTCTTCATGGATGGGAGAGTTATGGACCAGACAGGAAAAAAGCCCTGTTGACCTTTGACCTCCAACTGTGACCTTGACCTTTGAGCTAGGGGTCCGGGATTTGCGCATGACACATCATCTCATCATGGGGAACATTTGTGCCAAGTAATACTAAAATCCCTTCAAGGATGGGAGAGTTGTGGACCGGACAGGAAAAAAGCCCTGTTGACCTTTGACCTCCAATTGTGACCTTGACCTTTGAGCTAGGGGTCCGGGTTTTGCGCATGACACGTCGTCTCATCATGGGGAACATTTGTGCCAAGTAATATTAAAATCCCTTCATGGATGGCAGAGTTATGGACCGGACACGAAATTGCGGACGGACGGACGGATGGACAGACGGACGGACGGACAGACGGATGGACGGAATGACGGAAAAGTGCATTCCTATAGTCCCCGAAACTGGTTTTCAACCAGTAGGGGACTAATAATTTGAATAATCTTTGTAGAGGATCACTAGATGATGTCATATACAAAATATCAAAGCCCTAGGCCCTGTGGTTTTGGACAAGAGGTTTTTCAAAGTTTTTTCCTATATAAGGCTATATAAACCATGTGACCCTAGGGGTGGGGCCATATTTGACCCCAGGGAAATAATCTGAACAATCTTGGTAGAGGACCACTAGATTTTGCTACATACCAAATATCAAAGCCCTAGGCCCTATGGTTTTGGACAAGAAGATCAGAAACCATTTAACTCTTCCTGGCCAATGTGACCTTGACCTTTGACCTAATGATCTCAAAATCAATAGGGGTCACCTGCTGGTCATGACCAACCTCCCTATCAACTTTCGTGATCCTAGGTCTAAGCGTTCTTGAGTTATCATCCGGAAACTGTTTTACTGTTCAGGGTCACTGTGACCTTGACCTTTAACATACTGACCTCAAAATCAATAGGGGTCATCTGCTGGTCATGGCCAACCTAACTATCACTTTTCCTGACACTAGGCCCAAGCGTTCTTGAGTTATTGCCTGGAAACCATTTTACTGTTCCTGGTCACTGTGACCTTGACCTTTGACATACTGACCTCAAAATCAATAGGAGTCACCTGCTGGTCATGACCAACCTCCCTATCAACTTTCGTGATCCTAGGCCTAAGCGTTCTTGAGTTATCATCCGGAAACTGTTTTACTGTTCAGGGTCACTGTGACCTTGACCTTTAACATACTGACCTCAAAATCAATAGGGGTCATCTGCTGGTCATGACCAACCTCCCTATCAACTTTCATGATCCTAGGCCCAAGTGTTCTTGAGTTATCATCCGGAAACCGTTTTACTATTCAGGGTCACTGTGACCTTGACCTTTGACATACAGACCTCAAAATCAATAGGGGTCATCTACTGGTGATGACCAACCTCCCTATCAACTTTCATGATCCTAGGCCCAAGCGTTCTTGAGTTATCATCCGGAAACGGATAGATCTACATTCCGACCGACCGACCGACCGACATCTGCAAAACAATATACCCCTCCTTTTTCAAAGGGGGGCATAAAAATACAGCCTCTATCGCATACATAAGGTTTTTCTTTAATTTGACCTAGTGACATAGTTTTTGACCTCAGATGACCCATATTCAAACTCAACCTAGATTTCATCAAGGCAATCATTCTAACTTAATTTCAGGAAGATCAATCGAAAAATATAGCCTCTATCGCATACACAAAGTTTTTCTTAGATTTGACCTAGTGACCTACTTTTTGACCCCAGATGACCCATATTCAAATTTGACCTATATTTCATCAACGCAATCATTCTGATTAAATGTCATGAAGATCAATTGAAAAATACAGCCTCTATCGCATACAAAAGGTTTTTCTTTGATTTGAACTAGTGACCTAGTTTATGATCCCAGATGACCCATTTTCGAACTCGGCCTAGATTTCATCAAGGCAATCATTCTGACCAATATTCATGAAGATTAATTGAAAAATACAGCCTCTATCGCATACACAAGGTTTTTCTTTGATTTGACCTAGTGACCTAGTTTTTGACCCGAGATGACCCATTTTCGAACTCTGCCTAGATTTCATCAAGGTTATCATTCTGACCAAAATTCATGAAGATTAATTGAAAAATACAGCTTCTATCGCATACACAAGGTTTTTCTTTGATTTGACCTAGTGACCTAGTTTTTCACCCGAGATGACCCGTTTTCGAATTCGGCCTAGATTTCATCAAGATTATCATTCTGACCAAAATTCATGAAGATTAATTGAAAAATACAGCCTCTATCGCACACACAAGGTATTTCTTTGATATGACCTAGTGACCTAGTTTTTGATCTGAGATGACCCATTTCGAACTCGGCCTAGATTTCATCAAGGTTATCATTCTGACCAATATTCATGAAGATTAATTGAAAAATACAGCCTCTATCGCATAAACAAGGTTTTTCTTCGATTTGACCTAGTGACCTAGTTTTTGATCCCAGATGACCCATTTTCAAACTCGGCCTAGATTTCATCAAGGTAATCATTCTGACCAAATTTCATGAAGATCAGTTGAAAAATACAGCCTCTATCGCATACACAAGCTAAATGTTGACAGACGACAGACGACGGACAACGGACGCCGGACATCGAGCAATCAGAAAAACTCACCTGAGCATTGCTGTAAAAATTACAATCAACGGCTGTCAACAGGGAGTAAAGGCATAAATACATCGTATTGTGTCGGGCAATAATTTGAACAAAATTTTAATAATTTAAAGACGCTCGCTACAGTTTCGTAATTTTTTTCTCAATAATAGATTTTGATGAAATGTTTTATATTAAAAGATCATGTTATGATGTATTGAAAAATGAAATAAAAATACTAGGTCACCAGCTTTGTTTCAATTTAATTTGCCCCTAGATATGCTGCTATTTTAAACATTTTTCAAAATTTCTGTAATCCTAAAATATATTTCAGTAAAGTACAATAATCAGCATAAATTTGATTATCTAAGCATTTTTATAATGGAAAACAATATATCTATTTGAAACATGCTCAGAGAATTCAAAAGAACATGATTTTGTAAAGGAAGGAATACTTGTTAAGCAGACCCAAGGGCTATTTTTGCATATTTTTGTCAGTTTTAAGTTGGTACTTCTGCTATTTTATCTAGTTTCACATAATAGAATTTAATCAAACTCTGCACATACCTTTGGTTATGTCTACCTAATCTAAAACAAAAAGAAAATTGATAGGTCACCATATTAGATTTCGCTTAAATCAAATTACAACGAGGTGGGGTGTGGCGGGCATTTATACAATGCAGGTTGGCACGAAATACTCTTTCAGTGTTTGAGCAAATGACTTAGAAATGTATATATAAAATTATCAACGGCAGGTTTCTTAATAATCGGATTTTAAGGTGTTTCTGAAGCATTTTGATGGCACAGAACGATGAAAGTTTCCCCCGTTTTTTTTAACAAAACCTATAGTTTACGAATGTATGGTACGAGTACGGTACGGGATTAGAAACAGCTGTGACTCAATGCAGAGTTGGAGCGTTGGTATAAATAACGGACACCAGTATATGTCGGACTGAAGCAATTTGAACTGAAAGTACTTTAAATGTATATATTTTGTAACCATGGTGATACTTACCCTAACCTTTAGTCAGTATATTATACATTTTGTACATTAAATGCATGCGAACATACAATAATTTGCGAATTTTTGCCGTACGCGACATTAGATAATCACTTCCGGGCATGCGCAGAAGACCGCACCAACACTGTAGTGAGCTACATCGAAACCAAATTGCCACGGTGTTGGGGTAAATATCGACCCGTCCGGAAAAACTGTAGCGAGTGCCTTTAAGTATGTTATTCTTAAACAATACTTGTTTTACGCTGGGATTTTTGGCGAGTAAACAAACGTCATCTAAGATCGACCAATTAGCAGCCAGATTTAAGTGTTGTTTTGTGCCTTATACATACTCTCACTTTTCATTCAGAGCTCGATATGTAAACAGGTAATCTATAAGTTTGGTACAGTCCGTATTGTTTTCGAAAAGAGTCACACTATGATCAATCAACACCTTTGATAATGACGTACATTATTGTACTAAATACAAACTGCGAGTGTTGGCACGTGGCGTGACTGACATCTGTCAGCAGCTAATTAAAATATGACACTCCGCCTACTGCCATACTTCCGTTTTTGGCAGCGAGCAATATTGAAAACCACCAGGATTTTGACTGACAAGGGGCAGAACTTTCAAACTTGAGACACATCAAAGAAAATTTCCGCGGGCCTAGCCGTCGCATGGGGCATTTTTTGTGCGGGTCAGATGCAAGTTTTTCTCAATTTTCACAGGTCAAAATCTGCGGCGCCACATTTTTTTCATAGATCAATCTTTTTGGGCCAAAAAAGAGTTACGGTCGGGGGTAAAAAATTACAGTCGGTCAGGTGACCAGAAATGAGACTGTTTTTAGGTCTTAAGTTTAAAACTTTAGCAGTTTTGTTTAATAAGTACATAAAAACATTGCATTACGATTCACTAAATGACTTTAACCTTTAGCCTACTGGTGGCAAGTGATACCGCCTGTGCGACCAGTGCAGACCAAGATCAATCTGCACGTCCATAACATTCCATTGAACACCCCTTCAAATAATAAATGGTAATGCCCAAATTGAATGATGGACCAGTCCATTTTAGAAATGGAAATGTCTAGGGGTACGGATCCATACCTCTAGATTCTGATTCTAGAGGTACTGATCCGTACCTCTAGACAAGCCTGTTAGGGGTTTTCTAGGGGTACAGACCTCCGTTTTTCTAGAGATAAAGGGTAATTTACATTTAAATTTTTTTTGAAAATGAAATAACAAATAAGACTTCATCAGAATTCACCTTAAACTTGGATCTAGATGGTTTACAGATAACAATGTTCGCCCAATTTGTTACATTTCTTTTTGAAACGTAAATAACCGAGGAACACCAAATAAATCATGTGGATTCGAACTGGCAGGAAAAAAAGATATAAAGATTAAACAAAATAATGTTAATTATGTTGGGGGAAAACTATTTTTAATGCTAATTAACACTTAGGGTATTTATGTTTTCCACACATTTGATTTGGTAGCCGTTACGAGATACAAGTGACGTTTTCACAAACAGTTTCTTTTAGTTAATTTCGATTAATTGATTATTAAACAGTTCTGTGATGATTATCATTATATCTTATAAATATTAAAATAAATAGGTGCATATTTTTATGCCTAATTTATTTTTTTCTGCTGAATTTCAAACAGAATTGATTTAAGTTTCAAATAGAATTCATTTAAGTGTTAGATGCATTCATTTATCTGTTATCAACACTTTATTTTACAACAAACTAATCAGCACAGAGCAGTCTATTCATCTGGAGTTCCTCGGTTATTTAGGTTTTGAAAGAGAAGGTAAAAAATTAGGGCTGTCATCGATAGAAACGATATCGATGTATCAACGATATTTTTTTGTCGATCGATTATCGATTCCCATTTTCAAAAATCGATATTTTACAGAGAGAAAACACTATCCAGATAAACACTCAGACCCTCAAAAACAATTAAGCTTATAAAGTTGTAAATTTAGATAAATGCAAAAGAGAAGTGAAGGCAAAATAAAAATGAAAGATTTTATTAATTTTTATTTTTCTTTTATTTTCATAAATACAAATACAACACAATCAAACAGTAATATGAAAAGTAGGCAATAAAACTAAAATAGCATTTACAGGAAGGTATATGGTATGCATATGAACAAATAGGTTGTTAATCTAACTTAATAATCGATATATCGATGTATCATCGATATTTGTCTTCTGATATATCGGTATCGTCGATATGCCTAAGACCCAATCAATGACAGCCCTATAAAAAATCGGGTGAACGCTGGTACATGTATCTGTAAACCATCTAGATCCAAGTTTTAAGTAAACACTGGTTAAGTCTTATTTTTTATTTCATTTTCAACAAAATTTAAGACATAAATAACCCTAAATCTCTAGGAAAAGGTCTGTATCCCCTAGAAAACCCCTAATAGGTTTGTCCAAAGGTACGGATCCGTACCTCTACAATCAGATTCTAGGGTACGAATCCGTACCCCTAGACACTTCCTTTAGAAAAGCAGGATAAAGGTACCCAGAAAAGTGTCATTAAAACCAAAAATAAAATCTGCAGGGAGCTCTCACACGAAAAGAAAAACAAACAAAAATTATGGCAACTTTATGACAATTAATTACAGCTCATCCCCGGCAATTGTCATATACACTGGTAGCACAGTACATATTAACAATACACACACAAGTATATTGCAGGGATCGAATTTAACTTTTTTCCACTCAGCATTCCCACTGACTTTTTGAAAAGTGGGTACATGTACCCACATACTTCAGAAAATGTGGGTACATGATAAAAAAGTTGGGTACAAACCATACAAATTCAAGAAAATGTTCCAACTGAAACAAAGTTATAAAGAAGTATATGGGAAGTGACTTTATTCAGCCTGTGTTATAATGACAGTGGTTTGTTTTACACATGCACTGCAGGGATACAGCGTAGAAGTCACTTCTCCTTATAGAAAAGTGGAGAGACTTCTAGTTGAAAAATAGAAATTTATCATTTCTAACTCAATATACCCCCCCCCCCCCCCCCACCCACCACACACACACAGTGACACCCAGCAGGCTTGTGAAGCAATTTGAAAAGATGGCTATAATTTTCTTGTTTATGGATAAAAACTGTTGATGTGACCATTCATTTTCTTAGATACGTCATTTTCTATGCAATGTGTTTTTCTTTATTCCATAATTCTGAAAAAAAAACTGTTTTCAAAAATTCAAGCAGACGTTGGTAAAAATGAAAAGTAATTTGTAGAAAATTGCCCGATGAAAGTCAGTATGCCGGTCATTTTGTAAATATTAATAAACAAGCAGGTTACGAGTCTTTCTTTTACAATGGGGACCAAATAATTGTGTAGTACATGCCAGCTGACCACTTAATTATTCAACAACTTGTTGAAAAAAACGTCCAAAAACATTGCACATGTTGACAATTATCGGAAAGTGTCAAAGATGTAAAAGCGTTGTTGATTGGTTGAATACTATCGCGTCTAGTTTTACAAATAATTTGATTCGCTGTCACAGTTCTCGTGAAAATCTCACAAGTACCTGGAGTAGGCGGAGCTTAAATTATGCTATCGGCATGTAAATTCAACTCGTCCTGACACATAGCAAATTGTCAACAGTGTGTAATGCGGTAATTTGCGTGTGCGGATCAAAAATAATGTCTGGTTACTTGAATTTCGGCTCTTATGGACGAACAATGTATTTTCTGTCAGATTATTTACGCGTGCATTGTACCCGTGGAATTTTAAAATATGCGTGCTAGTGACTTTTTATGCGTGAATTACGCGGATTTTTGCGTGAATGGGAATGCTGTCCACTAGCAAATTTTTGCTAGTGCCATTTTTTTCCACTAGCAAAATGAAGGGTTCGACTAGCAATTATTTAAAAGCTGTTAAGTTGTTTTGTTGTTGTTTGGTTTTATATAAAAAAAGTTCATGGTCCAGACAGGCCAGGGACATTTTGGTTTCGAAAATACGATACGAACCATAGTACTCGATGATTCTTTGAACTTTTGGCTGGACTCGGAAGTTTTAGGGTTTTTTCAGGTCACTGCCCCGAGTGTTTCTAGCATTTACGGTCTCCGCCGGCCTTTTTGCAAGGAACTTATTTTCCTATCCATTTCTACAGAACTTTGCGAATCACCGACCAAAACGAAAATAAAAATAGTCTAGACACTTACTTAGATAATCGAAAATTACATTTGTATAAAGCGCCAAGCGTCTACAAGCCGTCACTTGATTACTGGTACATTAACTATTCCAAAGGAGTTTTTAAAGAGAAAAGGACAGTCTGAGCGAATTCCAAGATTTTCGAATGTGATTGCGAAAATATTTGAGTGCCATGATTTTCTACATGCATTTTTTATTCTTACTCGAATTTCGCGAGTTAGCGACTGCTAAATTCAATCCCTGATATTGATTACTGAACCTCTAGCAACTTGAATTCCTAAAATGAAAGTAGAATTTTGGATTTAGTGGTTTATATTCATTTAAAGGTCAGACCACACTTTTTTCCGGTTTCAACAGCATAATATGAATATGAATATCCAAATATTGTATATCCGGATTTTGTAATACATTGTTCAGATAATTACCATTCAATACAGTTTCGATTCTGAGGAAATGCCTTTCCGACGCTTGCACTGATTTGTCTATGCACACCTTCTTCTTTAATGAAGCACTATTTCTAAGGAATACGTATAGCAAGTGAAAACAAATGATCATTTCGGGCCAAAAGTTCAATAAATCTTTATATCAACCTTCTAAGGAGGCAGTAAACAGTTTTCTGAGCTTCTCGGCCTAGAGTCGCCTACCTAACTTTCAAAACCTCACACAAAAGTCTGTAACCACACACCTGAAATAAAGATATTGCAACATTAACATCACTGTATGTCTATCGTTACAAACCATCTGCAATACATCTCTAATATCTAGTTTTCTGTTTACAAGACCTGAATTTTGTGCTCTCCCGGTCGCGGAAACTGATGACGAAAAAAGCTAAATTTGCCAATTTTTCAATCGCTGCAGAAAATTCCCTGAAAATGATAGCCCCAATTGCTACACTGTTCCATACTCCAGTAACACGGTAAAATCTGAAAATAAGCTGAAATATATGGGCCATCCGTACCGTTTTTTCACTATTCCACTTTTTCTGAGGCCCCTGCTAAAATGACAACCCCACTTTAAGCCAGCTCAGAGGAAGCATGTATACGCTCCTGCAAGTCATTACGTCATACTATCAAGATCAAGGCTACTCAACTGATTTTCTTTAAATAAGTGAAACTCAATTCTAGCCGCTGAAACTTCAATTCTAGCAATTATTATTATTTACAAGTTCAAATATGCACTTCATTCCGTAAATTCCCTCTTATTTGTAAATTTCACCCCGGCCAATTCGACACTAACAGCTGAAAACTGTTTACTGCCTCCTAAGCAGATGCGTATCAACCTATAAGGATGACTCCGCCTACCTACCTTATTTCGGCTCATCATGTCATTCTGCGGTACTTTGTTAGTTAAAAATGTCAATTATGATTTGATAAATGATCTGACAATGAATACTGTTTTAGATAGGTAGAAAAAAAAACTCCATAGATCTGCTTATAAAGACCTGCAAACTTACTTGAGAATCAGATAACAGTTAAAACTTTGAAGGCATGGTTAAACATTAAATATCAAACTGAAATAAGGTTGACACCTACCGTACAGGTTGATACGCAATAAAACGTCGAGACGAAGATTTTAGTGGCAAAATTTGCCCTGTTTGTCTTCAGTATAACTGAAATGTCTTAATGTACGTAGCAAAGCGTTTTAAACATACCCAAAAAATAACTAGCATAGTTTTTATAGCATATCTACCGTAAAGGTTGATATCTGCCGTATAGGTTGATACGCGATTATACGTCTAGAGGATGTATTTTATGGTCAAGTTTGCGCTGTTTGCCTTAAGAATAACTTAATTTCTTATTTTATACAGCAAAACAATTAAACATTGCAAAAGAAAAAAAAATGTTATATTACAGTCAGTATTGCCCATCTGCCGTACAGGTTGATACCTACCGTATAGGTTGATACGCCATAAAACGTTCAGATGAAGATTTTATTAGTAAAATTTGCGCACTTTGATTTCAGTTTAATTTAAATATATAATTTTATATACCAAAATGTTGTGAACATGAGAAAAATATCTAGTACAGGCATATCTACCGTATAGGTTGATACCTGCCTTATAGGTTGATACGCCATAAAACCTCAAGATGAAGACTACAGTAGCCAAACTTTCGCTGTTTGCCTTTCGTTTAACTGAAATATCTTAATATATGTTGCAAAACATTCCGTACATAGCAGAAAAATAAATAGTGTAATCTTTATAGCATATCTACCGTATAGGTTGATACCTTCCGTAAAATTTGATATCTGCCGTATAGGTTGATAAGCCATAACACGTCAAGATAAAGACTTTACTGGCTAAATTTGCGCTGTTTGTCTTCAGTTTAAGTGAAATATCTTACTTTATGCACCAAAACGTTGTAAATATGTAAAATAAATAACTAGTGTGGTTTTTGTGGCATATCTGCCGTATAGGTTGATGCCTACCGTAAAGGTTGATGTCTACCGTATAGGTTGATAAGACATAATACGTCCAGATGAAGACTTTAGTGGAAAAAATTGCGCTGTTTGTCTCCAGTTTAACTGAACTATCTTAATTCATGTCGGAAAACGTTTTAAACATATCAGAAAAAATACTAGTACCGTATTTATAGCACATCTACCGTATAGGTTGATATCTTCCGTATAGGTTGATATGCGATTATGCATCTAGAGGATGCATTTTATGGTCAAATTTGCGCTGTTTGTCTTAAGAATAACTTAATTTCTTAACTTATGCAGCAAAACATAGCAGAAAAATAACTAGTGTGGTCTTTATGCCATATCTACCGTATAGGTTGATGCCTACCGTAAAGGTTGATGTCTACCGTATAGGTTGATAAGCCATAACACGTCCAGATGAAGACTTTAGTGGAAAAATTTGCGCTGTTTGTCTTCAGTTTAACTGAACTATCTTAATTCAGGTAGGAAAACGTTTTAAACATAGCAGGAAAATAACTAGTACCGTATTTATAGCACATCTACCGTATAGGTTGATATCTTCCGTATAGGTTGATGTGTTATTATACGTCTAGAGGATGCATTTTATGGTCAAATTTTCGCTGTTTGTCTTAAGAATAACTTAATTTCTTAACTAACGCAGCAAAACATAGCAGAAAAATAACTAGTGTGGTCTTTATGGCATATCTACCGTATAGGTTGATGTCTACCGTAAAGGTTGATGTCTACCGTATAGGTTGATAAGCCATAACACGTCCAGATGAAGACTTTAGTGGAAAAATTTGCGCTGTTTGTCTTCAGTTTAACTGAAATATCCTAATTCATGTAGGAAAACGTTTTAAACATAGCAGAAAAATAACTAGTACCGTATTTATAGCACATCTACCGTATAGGTTGATATTTTTCGTATGGGTTGATATGCGATTATGCGTCTAGAGGATGTATTTTATGGTCAAATTTGCGCTGTTTGTCTTAAGAATAGCTTAATTTCTTAACTTATGCAGCAAAACATAGCAGAAAAATAACTAGTGTGGTCTTTGCAAGAAAAATACTTATATTACAGTCTGTATTGCCTATCTGCCGTACAGCTTGATGTCTACCGTATAGGTTGATACGCCATAAAACCTTCCGATGAAGGCTTTATTGGCAAAATTTGCGCTCTTTGATGTCAGTTTAACTTATATATATAAATTTATGTACCAAAACGTTGTGAACATGAGAAAAATATCTAGCACAGTCATATCTACCGTATAGGTTGATATCTGCCTTATAGGTTGATACGCCATAAAACGTCAAGATGAAGACTTCAATAGCCAAACTTTCGCTGTTTGCCTTTCGTATAACTGAAATATCCTAATTTATGTTGCAAAACATTTCGTACATAGCAGAAAAATAAATAGTATAGTCTTTAAAGCATATCTACCGTATAGGTTGATACCTTCGGTAAAAGCCGATATCTGCCGTATAGGTTGATAAGCCATAAAACGCCCAGATAAAGACGTTTGTGGCTAAATTTGCGCTGTTTGTCTTCACTTTAAGTGAAATATCTTACTTTATGCACCAAAACGCTGTAAACATGTAAGAAAAATAACTAGTGTGGTCTTTATGCCATATCTACCGTATAGGTTGATGCCTACCGTAAAGGTTGATGTCTACCGTATAGGTTGATAAGCCATAACATGTCCAGATGACGACTTTAGTGGAAAAAATTGCGCTGTTTGTCTTCAGTTAAACTGAAATATCTTTATTCATGTAGGAAAACGTTTTAAACATAGCAGAAAAATAACTAGTATACTATTTATAGCACATCTACCGTATAGGTTGATATCTTCCGTATAGGTTGATACGCGATTAAACGTCTAGAGGATGCATTTTATGGTCAAATTTGCGCTGTTTGTCTCAAGAATAACTTAATTTCTTAATTTATGCATCAAAACAATTAAAACATTGCAAGATAAATAGTTATATTACAGTCTGTATTGCCTATCTGCCGTACAGGTTGATATCTAACGCAAAGGTTGATACGCCATAAAACCTTCAGATGAAGGCATTATTAACAAAATTTGCGCTCTTTGATTTCAGTCTTACTTATATATATAAATTTATGTACCAAAACGTTGTGAACATGAGAAAAATATCTAGCACAGTCATATCTACCGTATAGGTTGATATCTGCCTTATAGGTTGATACGCCATAAAACGTCAAGATGAAGACTTCAATAGCCAAACTTTCGCTGTTTGCCTTTCGTATAACTGAAATATCCTAATTTATGTTGCAAAACATTTCGTACATAGCAGAAAAATAAATAGTATAGTCTTTAAAGCATATCTACCGTATAGGTTGATACCTTCGGTAAAAGCCGATATCTGCCGTATAGGTTGATAAGCCATAAAACGCCCAGATGAAGACGTTTGTGGCTAAATTTGCGCTGTTTTTCTTCACTTTAAGTGAAATATCTTAATTTATGCACCAAAACGCTGTAAACATGTAAGAAAAATAACTAGTGTGGTCTTTATGCCATATCTACCGTATAGGTTGATGCCTACCGTAATGGTTGATGTCTACCGTATAGGTTGATAAGCCATAACATGTCCAGATGACGACTTTAGTGGAAAAAATTGCGCTGTTTGTCTTCAGTTAAACTGAAATATCTTTATTCATGTAGGAAAACGTTTTAAACATAGCAGAAAAATAACTAGTATACTATTTATAGCACATCTACCGTATAGGTTGATATCTTCCGTATAGGTTGATACGCGATTAAACGTCTAGAGGATGCATTTTATGGTCAAATTTGCGCTGTTTGTCTCAAGAATAACTTAATTTCTTAATTTATGCATCAAAACAATTAAAACATTGCAAGATAAATAGTTATATTACAGTCTGTATTGCCTATCTGCCGTACAGGTTGATATCTACCGCAAAGGTTGATACGCCATAAAACCTTCAGATGAAGGCATTATTAACAAAATTTGCGCTCTTTGACTTCAGTCTTACTTACATATATAATTCTATGTACCAAAACGTTGTGAACATGAGAAAAATATCTAGCACAGTCATATCTACCGTATAGGTTGATATCTGCCTTATAGGTTGATACGCTATAAAACGTCAAGATGAAGACTTCAGTAGCCAAACTTTCGCTGTTTGCCTTTCGTATAACTGAAATATCCTGATTTATGTTGCAAAACATTTCGTACATAGCAGAAAAATAAATAGTATAGTCTTTATAGCATATCTACCGTATAGGTTGATACCTTCGGTAAAAGTCGATATCTGCCGTATAGGTTGATAAGCCATAAAACGTAAAGATAAAGACTTTTGTGGCTAAATTTTCGCTGTTCGTCTTCACTTTAAGTGAAATATCTTACTTTAAGCAGCAAAACGTTGTAAACATGTAAGAAAAATAAATAGTGTGGTCTTTATGCCATATCTACCGTATAGGTTGATGCCTACCGTAAAGGTTGATGTCTACCGTATAGGTTGATAAGCCATAACACGTCCAGATGAAGACTTTAGTGTAAATATTTGAGCTGTTCGTCTTCAGTTTAACTGAACTATCTTAATTCATGTTGGAGAACGTTTTAAACATAACAGAAAAATAACTAGTACCGTATTTATAGCACATCTACCGTATAGGTTGATATCTTCCGTATGGGTTGATATGCGATTATGCGTCTAGAGGATGTATTTTATGGTCAAATTTGCGCTGTTTGTCTTAAGAATAACTTAATTTCTTAACTTATGCAGCAAAACATAGCAGAAAAATAACTAGTGTGGTCTTTATGCCATATCTACCGTATAGGTTGATGCCTACCGTAAAGGTTGATGTCTACCGTATAGGTTGATAAGCCATAACACGTCCAGATGAAGACTTTAGTGGAAAAATTTGCGCTGTTTGTCTTCAGTTAAACTGAAATATCTTAATTCATGTAGGAAAACGTTTTGAACATAGCAGAAAAATAACTAGTACCGTATTTATAGGACATCTACCGTATAGGTTGATATCTTCCGTATGGGTTGATATGCGATTGTGCGTCTAGAGTATGTATTTTATGGTCAAATTTGCGCTGTTTGTCTTAAGAATAACTTAATTTCTTAACTTATGCAGCAAAACATAGCAGAAAAATAACTAGTGTGGTCTTTATGCCATATCTACCGTATAGGTTGATGCCTACCGTAAAGGTTGATGTCTACCGTATAGGTTGATAAGCCATAACACGTCCAGATGAAGACTTTAGTGGAAATATTTTCGCTGTTTGTCTTCAGTTAAACTGAAATATCTTTATTCATGTAGGAAAACGTGTCAAACATAGCAGAAAAAAAACTAGTACCGTATTTATAGCACATCTACCGTATAGGTTGATATGCGATTATGCGTCTAGAGGATGTATTTTATGGTCAAATTTGCGCTGTTTGTCTCAAGAATAACTGAATTTCTTAACTTATGCATCAAAACAATTAAAACATTGCAAGATAAATAGTTATATTACAGTCTGTATTGCCTATCTGCCGTACAGGTTGATATCTACCGTATAGGTTGATACGCCATAAAACCTTCAAATGAAGGCTTTATTATAAAAATTTGCGCTCTTTGATTTCAGTCTTACTTATATATATAATTCTATGTACCGAAACGTTGTGAACATGAGAAAAATATCTAGCACAGTCATATCTACCGTATAGGTTGATATCTGCCTTATAGGTTGATACGCCATAAAACGTAAAGATGAAGACTTCAGTAGCCAAACTTTCGCTGTTTGCCTTTCGTATAACTGAAATATCCTAATTTATGTTGCAAAATATTTCGTACATATCAGAAAAATAAATAGTATAGTCTTTATAGCATATCTACCGTATAGGTTGATACCTTCGGTAAAAGTCGATATCTGCCGTATAGGTTGATAAGCCATAAAACGTAAAGATAAAGACTTTTGTGGCTAAATTTGCGCTGTTCGTCTTCACTTTAAGTGAAATATCTTACTTTATGCAGCAAAACGTTGTAAACATGTAAGAAAAATAAATAGTGTGGTCTTTATACCATATCTACCGTATAGGTTGATGCCTACCGTAAAGGTTGATGTCTACCGTATAGGTTGATAAGCCATAACACGTCCAGATGAAGACTTTAGTGGACAATTTTGCGCTGTTTGTCTTCAGTTTAACTGAAATATCTTAATTCATGTAGGAAAACGTTTTAAACATAGCAGAAAATAACTAGTATACTATTTATAGCACATCTACCGTATAGGTTGATATCTTCCGTATAGGTTGATATGCGATTATGCGTCTAGAGGATGTATTTTATGGTCAAATTTGCGCTGTTTGTCTTAAGAATAACTTAATTTCTTAACTTATGCAGCAAAACATAGCAGAAAAATAACTAGTGTGGTCTTTATGGCATATCTACCGTATAGGTTGATGCCTACCGTAAAGGTTGATGTCTACCGTATAGGTTGATAAGCCATAACACGTCCAGATGAAGACTTTAATGGAAATATTTTCGCTGTTTGTCTTCAGTTAAACTGAAATATCTTTATTCATGTAGGAAAACGTGTCAAACATAACAGAAAAAAAACTAGTACCGTATTTATAGCACATCTACCGTATAGGTTGATATCTTCCGTATAGGTTGATATGCGATTATGCGTCTAGAGGATGTATTTTATGGTCAAATTTGCGCTGTTCGTCTTAAGAATAACAGAATTTCTTAACTTATGCAGCAAAACATAGCAGAAAAATAAATAGTGTGGTCTTTATGGCATATCTACCGTATAGGTTGATGCCTACCGTAAAGGTTGATGTCTACCGTATAGGTTGATAAGCCATAACACGTCCAGATGAAGACTTTAGTGGAAAAATTTGCGCTGTTTGTCTTCAGTTTAAAGGTGTTTTTCACAATTATTTCTAGCGGACAGAATTTTTTGTAACGTTGCATATTTATAGATTGATGTATGACAAGTTAAAATAAAAAATAAAAATAATAGGTACCCGTGCTTCTTTTTTCAATATTCAAAGTTTATTAAGAACACCAAATCGATATTTTTGTCTGAAGAAACAGTACAGACATGTCATAATAAAACTACTGCAAACAATTATTTATTCGAAGTTTCACTCTGATGTTACTGTGTATGCATCCGAATTAATAACACCTCTATAACTATGCATAAAATGTCAACATATAGATATATTAACTCAGAAAAGTTATTCTTGACAGATGTCGAAAGTATCTGAAACTGAGAAAAACACGAAGTATTTCTTAATGATATGAAAAATCTAGCGGACAGAATTTTTCCAAATTTTATATTATGTAAGCTAGAACTAAGACAAAAAATTCTAAACCAAAAAAATAATATCAACCCGTGCTTGTTTTCAAGAAAAAATAAAAAATATTCACTCCACCCACAAAAGTATTTTTTCATTACCCCACCCACCTAAATATTATGAACATTTTTTTCTTACAAAACAAATTGCGCAATGTTATTATCAGTTCCTTAACCAATATTCTTACTCACATGCGGAATAATGCTCCTTTATAAGGTTGCATGCCTCTAGGTCAAATACTTTTTGAGATACGTGCTACACAAGCTTTCACATCCCATTTACGTATATATTTGACCACGTCAAGGGACATAAATCTGTTTTTATTGAGTGAAACCTCAAATAAAAGCACTGGTGCACAACTTCGCATGCTGAATTTAATTCTTGTGTGGTTTCATGACTCTTGGCGCATATAATTTTGAGGTACATGCGACACAAATGTTAGACCCTTTATGTACAATTTGACTATCAAGGGCCATAACTCTGGTCTTACTACGTGAAATGCGGGATGGGGCACAAAAAGTATAACAACATTTTTAGGAAGTCACATTTGAACTTGAAGGAGATATATCTACGTTAAGATTTTCTGGAATTTTATTTGACTTGGAGTCGGCTGCATCATTACTGGACGAAATAGTTTACTTTCAAATTGGCTGTCCACAATGTATTCGATTCGAGCACTTCTTACAACTACTCCTCCACTAAAAACACCATCACTTTTAAAGGTAAAATATGGATGCACGACCTATATTGTCAGTACATACGATATATTTTGTGCGAGTGCGCTGCATATCCGACAATTATGCACTTTCGGCGGCGAATTCTGAACTTTACAGTGGATATCGCTTGCTGCGCGATTGAGCTGCGCACAAAATATTGTGATGAACTCCTTTAACTGAACTATCTTAATTCATGTAGGAAAACGTTTTAAACATAGTAGAAAAATAACTAGTACCGTATTTATAGCACATCTACCGTATAGGTTGATATATTCTGTATGGGTTGATATGCGATTATGCGTCTAGAGGATGCATTTTATGGTCAAATTTTCGCTGTTTGTCTTCAGAATAACTTAATTTCTTAACTTATGCAGCAAAACATAGCAGAAA
>NW_026460520.1:0-4591 GCF_021730395.1 Mercenaria mercenaria | reverse complement strand
GTCGATAATATTTGAAGATTCTTGTTATCAAACTACTTTAAATATACTAATTTTAAAGGGGTATACTTTGGTAAGGGTATTCAAAAGTAAATTTTCTTTTTGGGGGTGTTTCTTTTTTTCAGAATGAATTTGAAAAGGAAAGAAAGATCAATAGATGTCAGTTTAAATTTTTTTGTTTGTGGGAAAAAAGTTTTGTATCCATATGGGGCTTAAAATTTCGTACTTGACACCCCGAAAACTGTCGTTTTAAAAGCTCTAAATTTGAAAAGTTTGCAAAAAAATGGGGAAAAAATTTTCAGTTTGAACCGAACAAATGGGAATAAAACAGGCTTTAAACTTGCAAAATCGGATATTTTCAGGTATTTATTATTCTAGATAAACCAGGGAAAAACATAAATAAAAATATAGATGTATAATATGCACACCTGTAAGGCGTTATTCTGGTTTTTCAATTTCTTCAGCCTTCATGCTCTCATAATGTTGAAAATTTTATTTTTTCCCAAAGGGGGTTTTTTGAACCAGCACCCTTGGGTTTTATCATTTGGGAAGGAAAAGGGCTGTCGGTTTTGCCTTTTCTCCGGTCGTTTTGGCTGTACACTTGTACAGATATACAGGTCTCTTGGGCGTCAGCATGGCATGGGTTTTGGGTTTTTTTTGCCTCTGAAGTAATGAAATTTACACTGTTTTATTTATGTTTCGGTGGTTTTTCGAAATAAAAGGTGATTATATCCTGAAAAACCACTGGCCACTCGTGAAAATTTTCAAATCTGATACCCCCTTTTAAAGCAAAAAGTTTACCGAGCGTACTGAAAGCCGGAAAAAATATGACGATGACCGTTAAAAACGTCATCTTGCGTGCTTTCCCGATAAAAAATTTCCCCCCAAATTTCGACATTTTAAATTTAATCAACACAACAAAAATAAGTTTTGACATAAAAAAAACAAAAAATTGTTGTATCGATGTATATCACGGAAAATTTTACCCCGAACACCAAAGTTTTATTTTCACTCGTGGCTGCGCCCCCTCGTGAAAATCACTTTGGTGCCCCCCGGTGAAATTAAAAAGTGTATTAAACCGAAACCAAAAAATTTCCTCTATTACATCATTTTAAACATTTATCTTTATTTCAGTCTCTAACCTTTTGACAGACATTTTACAGAAAAAAAGAAATCTAAAAATCTAAATCGTAAAGGGATTGTAGCCTCAACAGTTGGCATCCAAAAGTCTACGGAAGGACGGCTGTTACTAAGTAGCTTTGGCCTGGGGTTTGAATCCCATTTGGGTAGCTGTTTTGTTGTTTAACGTTATCATTACAAAATAATCTACCATTATTTCAGTAAAAGCGGGACTTGTTTATAGTATAGGGAAAGTTAGCAAAATTTACTTTTTCAAATTTAAACAGTAAAAAAAGTAGAATTTTTTATGTTTCGCCAGGGAAGGTTATCATTGGGGAAAAAAAGAATAGACATTTTGACTTTTCCACATTGAGTTTTTTTAAAAGGGGGGTGGCCTCCAAACATTCTACTAGTTACAAAAAATTTTTAGAATCTGGAAAAAATGAAAATTTTTAAGAAGGGTTAAAACTTAATTACTGACAAAATATATCTGTTACGGGAAACCTTAAATTTGCGTTTTTTTTTACTTTTTAAAAGATGAAAAACGAAATGCGTTTGAAACGCATTACCCCGAAACTGTCTCAATTATAAAAATCTGTATTTTGAAATCATAACTCACTAATTCCTCAATAGCTTATTGTTACGAAGAGGGAAAAAATGTCTTTATTGCCTGGTTGCCCGGGGGTTCATTGCCGGAAGGGTCATCTTTTTTTCTTAATGGTTTTTTAAAAATTATTTTAAAAACAAAAACTCTTTTCAAAAGTTCGAAATATGACCAAAGTTCAATTTGAAAGAAAAAAAATTTTTATCCAATCTGGAGGTCATGCCTTTAAATCGATAAAAAAATTGAAAAATGCCGCGACCCTCGCTTTTTTTATTTTATTCAACTTGTTTAATAAATTCAATATGAAAGACACTCCTGTATATCAGATTTCCATATATTTTTTTTTTTATTTCACAGTTTTTCACTTTTCAAAGGGAAAGCTTGTGAAAATTTTAAAAAGATATTTTAAGATGGTATCAAAAATAAAAATATTTAAAAGCTTTTTGGCAAAAAAAACCCAAAAAGAAATATCGGGAAAATGAGATTTTCAATTTGTGAAAAAATTTTTTAAAAATTTACTAATTTTAGTGCCTTTCATGACACTGAAAAAAAACAAACAAAAATTATGGTAATCTAGTTTTAAAATTTAAAATTACTTTATCACTGTTCGACTTTGCGGGAGGTAAAAAAGCCAAAAAATAAAAATGTAAAACAAGGGATTTGTTTTTGGTGTAATATCACGTTATAATTTCACGAGTGGGCCCCAAAATTTTATTTTCACGAGGGGCCACCCACAGGAAAAAAAACAATTTTGGTGTTCACGATGAAATTACCGTGATTTTACTCGAACCAAAAATTTTTTTTTTATTTTTGTCAAAAAACTTTTTTTGTGTTTTTTTTCAAAAAATGTCGAAATTTGCGGGAAATTTTTCGGGAAGCATCGCAAAATGCGTCATTTTAACGACGTCACGTCAAATTTTTTCCGGTTTTCAGTACGCTGGGAAACTTTTTGACTTTAAATTTCCGGGTATCAGATTTGATAATTTCACTGAGGGGCCTTTAGTTTATAGGATATAATTCACCTTTAAATTTTTTCGAAAAACCACCGAAAAACATAAATAAAAAAGGATATTTGTTTGTTTCGGTGAAGATCAAAAAATTTTATTTAAACGAGGAAACAAAATAAAATTTTTTCCCCGAGGGGCAAAGCCACGAGTAAAAATATTAAATGGATTTCACGAGATGAAAAAAAATTTTTCGATCTTCACCGAAACAAAAAAATTTTTCTTTTTTATTTCAGCTTTTCAGGGGTTTTTTTTAAAAAATCGTTTTTTTTTTAAAAAAATTCCCCCGCAACCCCATGTTTCGACTGTCACGCTGTTTATGCTCCCAAATAGTTCTACAAATTTTGGTCCGGTTTGTTTTGTCTAAAAAAGAAAAGGAGATTAATTTATTTGTAAGGGATATAAATAATAATTTGGTACTTCAAAATTTTATTCAGAAACTTCAATATTTTTTAAACAAACAATGTGTAAAAATTATACGCGCGAACGCGCACTTGCGCTTGTAAAAATTTCGAGTCCCCATTTTGTTTTATTCAGTCTTTCGGTAAACATTAAAACAAAAAACTGGAAAAACAATACAACGGTAACAGTGGTTTTTAAAATGGACTTATTTTTAAACTCTCGGTCGGGGTGTTACAGTTAGTCACTGTCACTTTCGGAACATTTATTCGTTTGAAGGCGGGCAGGGCAACGGCGAATCGACATTTTGGGAAACGGACTCTTCAGCATTGCATTACTCGGCCTCGTTAACTGGGGCCCTTTGTGACAGTTTTTTTCCGATACAGATGTACTGTGGAAATTGAAAGTCACAGGCCCGGGGAAATGTGCTTGCAAAAAGCTGCGAAGCGATGGATCCGAAAGGCCCATCCATCCCCGGAGCATGCCCCCATTTCCCTTAGTTTGAGGTGGTTTCTTTCTCGATTCGACGTATTTTAGAAATATTTCTGACGGTCTTTTTGATTTTACTGTAGTTGTTTAAGAATTCACATTTTTGACCAAAATTTGCTTGTTTTTTGGGTTTGGGCAGGCCCCCACATCTTTGATTTGAACCAGATGTTTTCTGAGCTGAAAAAAAAAATGAAGAATTTTTATCATTGACCTATGAAATTATTTAAGGCAAAAATTATTTTGTACAAGTCATTTTTTTTTAGAAAAAGTATGCGGGCATAATTTCGTTTTTCTAATTTGGGGCTGACTGGGGGGGCTCTCGGGTTATTTCATTCTGCATTCAAACCCCCCCCGACCCGATTATTTTTTTTTAAAAAAAAGAAGGCGGGAATCATGAATTATCAAACAACAATTCACTGTTTGAGTCACAATTATTGCTAAAACGGCGTAGCAGCGCGCTAGAAAAAACCGATTGAAAACGGGCAAAAATTAATGAATGCCGGCAAAGATTATTTTAAAGTCCTTGGGCTAGAAGCGCTTTACGGGCCATTTTTGCTGGGTTTGAAAAGGTGGAGTGCCGTTACAACATTTAAATAAATTGAAACAAAAATCTATTCATTAAAAAAACAAAAAAAGGGGGGGTGTGGGGCAGACCCCCAAAAGAAAAAAGGGGGAGTGTTTTTTTAATGTGCGTACTGGTAAATGCAGGGTCCCGTCCTTGGAACTGTTAGAAAAAAAAATAAACATCTCATTTAGTGATTTTCCCTTTTGAATAAAAGTGTTTGTCTTTCAGTGCGTAGTATTATACAACTCGGGCTCCCCCCCTCGTGATATATTTCCTTCCATTGAACTCCAAACAGTGTTTTATTCAGCGACAAATCACCGGAGATATATTTTTTTTTAAATAACCACTCGGTGCAGTGACTTTCCCGACCGGGCAAGCACGGTTGAAAAAATATTTTTTTTAAAACTGTTGATC
>NW_026460519.1:0-6111 GCF_021730395.1 Mercenaria mercenaria | reverse complement strand
ATTCCTGTAAAGTTTGGTGTAATTCTGCCCAGTGGTTCTCAAGAAGAAGATTTTTTTATAAAATGTTGATGGACGCACGATGGAGGACTGACGACGGACATTGAGCGGTCACAAAAGCTCACCATGACCCTTTGGCTCAGGTGAGCTAAAAATCAGAACAGAACTTTCATTAGAAGTTATGACAGAATCCACCATTTGTGACTGACAGAATGACAGACAGACAAACAGAGAAAATAACTCAAAGTGCACATTTTCAAGACTGTCTTCTATCTTTTTACCAAATTTCATGAAAAAATCTCTTGTACTTTTAAACTTAACGCAAAGTCCACTTTTTGTCTTTTCTTAAAATACTTCTTGCCATAGCAACAAGATAAAAGAATGTTCATATTTTCCACATTGCAATCTATCCATGTATCAAGTTTCATGAAACAAGAGGGCCAAGATGGCCCTAGGTCGCTCACCTAAGAAACACTCCAAAAAACAGTGTAAAACATGTCTGACTAGTGATTTCATGGAACAAATTTATTCTGACCAATTTTCATTAAGTTTGGACCAAAAAATTGGTCTCTTGCGATAAAAACAAGCATTTTCTTAGATATGACCTAGTTTTTGCCCTAGATGACCCATGTTCAACTCGAATAGATTTTATCAAGGGCAATCATTTGACCAAAATTCAAGATGATCAACTGAAAATACAGCTCTATCACATACAGAAGTTTTTTCTTTGATTTGGACCAAGTGACCTAGTTTTTGACCTCAGAATGACCATATTCAATTCGAACCTAGGATTCATTAAGTCAATCAACCTGACCCAATTTCATAAAAATCAATTGAAAAAAAACAGTCTCTATTTCGCATACACAAGATTCTTTTCTTTAATTTGACTAGTGCCCTAGTTTTTGACTCAGATATCCCATATTCAAAATCGACCTAGATTTCATCAAGCAATCACTCTGACCAAATTTCATGAGACAAGTAAATTACATCTCTATTGCATAACATGTTTTTCTTCGATTTGGACCTAGTGACCTTGTTTTTGACCCAGATGACCCATTTCGAACTTGGCTAGCTTTTTTCAAGGTAATCATCTGGCTTAAATTTCAAGAGATCAGTTGAAAAATACGTCTCTATTGCATAGGAAAGGTTTTTCTTTGATTTGCCTGTGACTAGTTTTTGACCCCGATGACCATTTTCGAAACTTGGTCACATCTTCAGCAAGGTAATCATTCTGGACAAAATTTTTGAAGATCAACGAAAAATTCAGCCTCTATTGCCATCACAAGGTTTTTACGTGATATGACCTAGTGAACTAGTTTTTGACCACAGATGACCATTTCGACTCGGCCTGATTTCATTCAAAATAATCATTCTGACCAATATCATGAAGATCAATTGAAATCTATAGCCTCTATGCATACACTAGGTTATTCCTTGATTTGACCTAGTGACCTAGTTTTTGACCCCAGATGACCCCATTTTCGATCTCGGCCTAGCTTTCATCAAGGTATCATTCTGGACCAAGTATTCATGAGATCAATGGAAAACTACAGCCATCTATGCATACACAAGGTTTTTCCTTGATGATTTTGACCTGTGCTAGTTTTTGACCCGGAGGACCATTTCCGTATAGGCTAGGATTCATCAAGGTATTCATTCTGATCAAAAATTCATGAAGATCAATTGAAAAAAATACCGCTCTATCGCCATACACAAGGTTTTTCTGTGATTTGACTAGTGACCTCGTTTATGACGAGATGACCATTTTCGAACTCGCCTAGATTATCAAGGCAATCATTCTGACCAAAATTCAGAAGAAGAATTAAAGAATACAGCCTTCTATCGCATACACAAGGTTTTCTTTGATTTGACCTAGTGACCTAGTTTTTGACCCGTAATGACCCATTTTCGACTCGGCCTAGATTTCATCTATGTTATCATTCTGGACCAATATTCATGAAGAAGTATTGAAAAATACAGCCTCTATCGATACACAAGGTTTTCTTTGATTGATATGACCTTGTGACTAGTTTTTGACCAAGATGACAATTTCAAACTCAGTTTAGATTTCTCAAGGTTATCATTCTGACCATATTCAGAAGATAATTGAAAAATACCGCCTCTTCGCATACACAGGTTTTTCTTTGATTTGACCTAGTGCCTAGTTTTTTGACGAGATGCCATTTTCGAATCAGCCTAGATTCATCAAGGCAATCATTCTGACATATTCATGTAGATTAAAATGAAAAATACAGCCTCTATCGCATACACAGGTTTTTCGTGATTTGACCTAGTGACCTAGTTTTTGACCGAGATGACCCATTTTCGAAATCGGCTTAGATTTTCTCTTCAAGGTTTAGCATTATGACCAATATTCATGAAGATTAAATGAAAAATACAGCCTCTATCGCATCACGGTTTTTTTTTGACTAGTGACCTAGTTTTTGACCGAGTTGACCCATTTTCGAACTCGGCTAGTTTCATCAAGGTATCATTTGACCATTATTCGTTTGAAGAATAATTGAAAAAATACAGCCTCTATCGCCTTACACATGCTAAATGTTGACTGACGACGGCGACAGAGACGGACGCCGGACATCGAGCGGACATAACGATCAGAAAAATACATGAGCATTTGCTAAGGTGAGCTAAAAATATTACTCCTTTTCAAGGTCTGGCAGGATCCCACTCTGCCATTTTTTTTGGGTCATATTTGACTATCTTGTTGCACAGCAACACATTTTTTGGCCCTTGTAATAAATAAAAAGATGTGCTGTTCTCCATATTGCCCTGCATCCATGTACCACGTTCATGAAATAAAATATCTTTGATTTCAAAGTCATCAAGGATTCCACTATCTGACCTATCCAGTGAAACATGTATTGGACTAAAAAACCTACAGAACATTATTTTCTGTACAACGCGCACAAGACCAAAGCTTTGATTGAGAAACTAGACTGGAATCTATATCATGACATTCTGTTCTTCTGACACACCCCTGCAGGCATAAACTTCTTTACAGCATGGAGACTGAAAGTATATAATTATATTTTTGCTTGTTTTTAATAAACCTGATTCACATGTTACAATTGTATATATCTCAGTAAATAATTGTAAAATAACAGATCTTTTAGCAAAATTGATAATAGAATACATAAATAAATGGCAAGATTTTGAGGTCAGAAAACAAACAGTGAGGTACTGGCAAAATTTTTGGTAGTGTTTAATCAATGTTTGCTGTTCCTTGGTTATTTACTTTTCAGAAGAAAATTGTTAAAATCAGGTGAATGCTGGTATCTATGAACCATTTACTTTACACTTAAGACAGTGGCTAGGGGTCCAGTAACTGGACCTCAAGACGTAGTCTAGGGGTCCGGTTACCAGACGTCTAGACAACCTGTATAGTGCTGTCTAGGGTCGGGTTATCAATATGAATACTGAAAATGGAATTTGAAGCTCTAGGAGACTATAATTTATCTTTCGAAAACATGAGATGATTTCAAACAAGAGCACGCCTTGCGGGTGCTGACGCTCATCTGATTTTTTTTGTATAATAGAAATATTGTCTACCATGATTTTCTAAGTCTAAAAAGGGCCATCATTCATGCAAAAAGCAGGATAGAGTTATGTTTCTTGACATACAGCGTCCGCTTATGATGGTGAAAAACTGTTGCAAGTTTTAAAGCAATAGCTTTGATAGTTTATGAGAAAAGCTGACTTAAACATAATACTCAACCAAGACAACTGATTTTCTAAGTCCAAAAGGGGCAATAATTACTGCAAAAAGTAGGATGGAGTTATGTTTCTTGATGTACAGGGTCAGCTTATGATGGTGAACAAGTGTTGCATGTTTCAAAGCAATAGCTTGGATAGTTTAAGAGAAAAAGTTGACCTAAACATAAAACTTAACCAAGAAATCTGATGTTTTCTAAGTCCAAAAGGGGCCATAAATCTTGCAAAAAGCAGGACGGAGTTATGTTTCTTGCTGTACAAGGTCAGCTTATGATGGTGAACAAGAGTTGCAAGTTTTAAAGCAATAGCTTTGATAGTTTAGGAGAAAAGCTGACCTAAACATGAAACTTGACCAAGAAAACTGATTTTCCAAGTCCAAAAGGTCTATTTTTTTTATTTTGGTTTTACGGCGCACCAACACAGTATAGGTTATACGGCGCCAAACAGGACTACAAATTTTGGTTCCACATTCATTTACATCGAATAAAAATGAGGTATGGAATCAAATTTGCATACCTGCTGAAATCACAGAGTTACTGAAAACCAAGTGTTAAGACCTATTAGTCGCCTCTTACGATCTGCAAGGGAAAGGCAGTGGTTCCAATTTTTTCATACAAGATTGCCAGAACCCAGGGGGCCCAAAGGGGCAATAATTCTTGCAAGAAGCAGGTTGGAGTTATGTTTCTTATGGCAATGTGTAGGTAAATATAAAAAAGGTGTGGAATGAGGCAAGTGATGTAGCTGAAAAATTTTCGTCGACATCTGGGGCGCATTTTTTTTATTCTGTCAAAGTCGGGATTTTTTTTTTTTAATTTCAATTTGAGTTACAGTCTCTATATTCATTTAGGTGTCTTCATTTTTAAAATTTTATGTTATGGAAATAATTCAGTTTTGCTTTTATTTTAAAAAAGGCGTCCTAGTGGATAGGTGCTCACAGGAAATGCTTTGTTAGCAGTGATACAGAAATTCATTTGATTGCTGAATATTATCCATCACTAAAAAAATGCAAAAAGATTTCCAGTTGGTAGTGAATAAATATTATTTTCTTGAAAAGATCAAGCATTGGCCGAAAATGGGATAAATGCCCTTAATAAGCAAAAAGCCATAAGAACGGGTTAAAGGTAATGACGTATGTGAAAAGGGGCTTTCCTATTTTTTGCAACATATGATATTGCTGTTACAGGTATGATGACACTAAATTTTTTTTTTCTTTTCAAGTGAATGGGTTCTCGCGAATTATTTTAAGCTGTGAATAGTTTCTTTGTCGTTTAAGCTATGCTCACTCAGAGGGTTTGCCTTTTTCATATTAAAAGTTTACTGAGATTATGAGCATGAGCACTTCTTAATAAAGGGGAGATGTGTTTGTAAACAAATCCATTGTATTTTCTATTTTTAGAATGATAAGACAAAGACCGTGTGGGCAGACGCGAGCGTCCCTGTTTTTTGTAAACAGTTTATGTTTTTCTAACGGCTTAAAATTTCTTAAAACAAATATTATCAATAATTTTTGATCAATGGAAAGTGTATAAAAAAAGCAATTATGATTATTTTGATTATAATTCGAAATTAAATGATTATTAATGAACACTTAACTTACAGTGTTTTTTCAAAAAATTTTTGGGGGATCGCTCGCGTATTAAATCTTTTGTCATTTAAAACGGTTATTCATTTTAAAAAGATATTTAAATGGGAAAATTTTGAAAATCGTAAGCATTTCAAAACTTTTTGAATTTTTAAATCCATAATGAGCGAAAAAGTGATTAAAATTTAAAATTCAGATCCATACAAAACGATGTAAAAACATTTGTTTTACCCACCACCAGATAAACAAGTATTTATGCGTGACGTCATGGCGATCTCGCCTATAAAAAAGTTATCAAATATTTTGTACCTTTCTATTGTTCTTGTTTTACCCTGATTGTGGTATATTACCCCGAACGAGGTAATTTACCCCGATTGGGAGATGTGCCCAGCCTGTTAAAGATTTGCTGATGTCAACAAACGACAGATAACGTAAAGCTTACTGAAAACATCTGAAAGAACAATTTATGGGGAAAGAATTTATAAAGACAACGAACTGGCATTTTCTCGGTAATGCTGGCATCAAGTCTTCCAGTCGCGCTGGAATCTTTGGTATCTTTTTCCCCAACTTCTGACATTTTTTAGTCTCTTACATCATAAATATAATAAAATTCTCGTGGTTTGAAATGTTTAAAAATCGGTAAAACGAATTTTCAAGAAGAAAAAAGACTTTTAAAATAATTGATTTTCAAAAAGAGAAACTAAAAACCCAATTTTAATTCAATAATAAATTTATTGATGTTGGAAGCACGAAAGGGTGTTTTTTTGGAAAATTTTCCCTTAATTGTTAAAAAAAAACAA